>NC_135080.1:4564500-4865000 GCF_051107435.1 Chaetodon auriga
TCTACAGAAAGTGAAGCACTGCATCATGATCAAAATTCAATGCCTGACTGTATGCATGTTTGTCCTTGTCCAACCAATAGCCCATCAACAGCCAGGCAAGTAGTCACTGTTATGTTTGTGGGAATAAACAGAAAGACAAGAAACAAGACAGTCTAAGAGACAAAGCACAGGGCAACACGACCCCCACAGATGTGGCGATTCAGCAACAATTATTCACTACTATCCAAAGGACAGAAAAAAATTAATGGTTTTCTATTGACCTGCCTTGCACAACGAAATTGGCAAGAAAAGGAGATTCATTTGTTATCAGAGAGACAGAGAAGGGGGACTTTGGTACAATAGCTAAACTTTCACATGGCATTCAAAACAGAGGCCTGAAGATATCCATTCATTCCGGGAATGTGGGTTTTTCATTTTTCTTCCTAACAGATGTATGCACTGGTTAAGGCCTCCTGATGCTATTCTAGACAAGTAATTACGGCAAATCCACTTCATTAGCTAGGACTTCACCCTCCACCCTGAGAGATAACAGGAATGTCTGTGTAATGGTAAAATGGTATAATTGCTGGGAAGCAAGCGGACAGCTTGTGAGGTATCACATAACCACACCATAAAATTAAAACTAATACTAATTTCTCAGAGTTTTCATGAAAAAACAGGATATTTCAAACACCTTAAAATACTTAAATGGATTAAGGAACAAGTTCGGATTTTTTGTTGGGGATTCAGAATCCAGGATTTGCTAATATTGTGAGATCTATGAGCTTGTTCACCATTTACTCATGAACAACTGAATTTACTTAAATCAGTGAAAAATCTGGCACATGTATCTCAATCATTGAGTGTGCTTTGATGCTGAAGCTCTAAATGGTATTAAAATAGCTAAATTAAATGTTCTGTATATGCCTGCTCTCTGAGTGAGTTCTATTTCTAAAGAGTTGATGGTGAATTTACTAAATGTGTTTATTATGTGCAGACTGCAGTGTGGATTACTGGGAAGACAGTACTGAGTTCTATCCAAAAGTGATAGAAATCAACAAATCCCACAAAATAAATAATTCAAAATGTCATAAACATGGTAATTAGTGTGATTCATCTGAGGGACTGCCATGCTTCCTTTATTGGTGCAGGTGTGCAGTACTCTACAATAGGCCAATTGCCTTGTTGCTGTAACAGCAACTCAGCTACTTCAATTAAAATGTAAAATGTGTGGCCATGAAAGTTTACGCAGGTTTGAGCTTTTTTTAATAGAAGCAACTCTTTTTGTGTCTGTGATTTCAGTGAACACCAGCTGAGTTATACAAAAATAAAACCACTTATCTTGCACAAGAGATGTACAGAAAATTGTACCTAGTGGGTTAGGAAAAAAACAAATTCTGCTTCTTAGACTACGTCTTTGCAATATAGCACTCAAACGTTGACTTGTCAGTAATACTGCCACAACTCAGAGGGACTCCTGCAAATCTCACCTGCCACATGAGCGGGTGGAGGTCCCACCAGACTAAAATCAGCAACAACAGTCACTGAAAAAATTCAACACACTGCAGTGTAGCAGTAAATCTAAATGTAAAAGACCAGCCTTTATTTCATTAGATACATATTTCAGTGGCGCCGTGGCTACCAGATGGTAGAGAGAGCAGCACTTCAGCTGTCAGGAGCAATTAATGTAAGCTTCGTCAAATTCTCTGTGTGCATGCTATGTGCTGTTCAGATGGTAAACTAATTTGTTTGATACCTGTTTGTAAGTTTGCAGTAACTGTAAACATGTATAAATGTCAAATTAAGCCTGTCATTAATTAATAAAAATGTACAAAGTTGGTTGACATCCACACATGAAAAACATTTCAGTGGCATCATTTTTGCCACATTTGGTGACATGTGGAGGAACAATCCGCTCACACTTAATTTGCCACCGTGTGCACTGTCCAGGGAGAGGGCCTATTTCTGAACAAGGACAATGGTTAAAATCTGCAGCACTAATGGTCACACCTGATGAAATAAAGTGATATGACATGCCCCGGACACCCGATCGACGCACCGAGGTGTGAGCCATTCAATACAGAATTAATCAAAAGCTATCTAGCGCCCCGATAAATCGTTGAATCTTGCTTAGTGCTACAGCCCCTATGGCTAATCACAGGAGCAGAATTTCCAGTTGAGTAGCATTTGTCTATAAAAATACAAATAGAATTTATCATGAAGGCAGTGAAGCTGCACTCCTGGCTCCCTGAAGCTGGTTCTCTCTGCTGGCCCTGCTGTTTCCTACACCATTAGAAAAGTCTGAAGGGAAGAGCCATGTGGGAATACTAGCTGTCTTTCCTGGACTCATTTGAGAGGTAACAGGTACCACAAACAACACATGGTGGGTATAACGCTCAGCTCTCCACTGGCTCTCTCTGTGGGAATAAGGGGAAAAGACCTTCTTGAATCCAAACATAAGCTCAACTTGATTACTAACTGGAAGAAAACCCTGTTGCTGTATAAGTATATAACACCCTGCTACCAGCTTTCACTGAGGACACCAAATGAGGCAAGCAACAAGAAAAACAGTTTCATACCATATGTTCTATGCATGTAAGGCAAAATGGTAATACAAGGCACGGCAAAAATAAACTTAAACATAGAAACATAAAAAAAAAACACAGACAAAGAACAGAATGAAAAAATCTATTTATCAGACAAAACAAATGAAATAATATATAATCTAAATATATATACTCTATTTCTTTTTTCAAACTGAGGTTTACCACAGTTTGCCATCTAATCCATTAGGACTAGTCCTGGCATATGTTTCTCTCTCCCTTTCTGAGATCAAATGGATTTTCTGTCATTCTTTAGCAAGAACAAGACAAGTGGTTATGTATGCTCTGTTCAGTCTGTCACTCTGCTGCATATCCATCAAGAGGTTGAAGATTTTCTAAAAGGGCACAGATGGTCTGCAATTATCATGGAATGAAAGTAATGCATCTCACTTTATGTCAATGAAGAGAAGCTACGTAGGTATGCAAAACGCATTATCCGTGGTATCTGTGCGATGACAAACAGCAAGTTGAATGGAACCGGACAAACTGTCTTTTGGCTCCAGTTCATTGATAACTCACGATCAAGAGAAGCCAATTCCTTTTGATGTGTCAACTCAAAACTGAAGTCTCACACACTCCGAAAAACAGGGGCATGGCATGCAAGTGCCATGTGCTACTCATTAAATTATTATTTAGCCTCAGATACTTTCATTCCTCATGGTGTCTGTGGATGAATTACTTTCTGGGATGACCTCTTTTAACCACATTTCCCCCCGTCTTTGCAGACAAGCGATGATTAAGCAGTTCAAATGAAGACTTATTTGAATTCACACACAACCGCATCCCCGAGCCTTCTACCCGGCTCCGCATTCCTGCTTGGTCAGCTGTGAGGTGGTGGTGTGCTGGCCCTTTCACCAGGGAGCCCGGCTGCACTTAAGCCAACACTGGCCGACCCCATGCTGCTTTGCATTAAGAGATGCTAATACTGGGAGGTTGCAGTGTCTCAGATCTTGCTGCTCAGCGTGGCAGCGGGCTCCCACTGGCAGTCTCCCCAGGAAGAAGCCCCTCAGAGAAAGCCGAGGGCCACAGCGAAACACATGCTTCACAAAAGGACTGCAGGCTTCAGTGAGCAGCCTCGTCAGCCTTACAGAAACCCTGGCTCAGTGTTCTTCCAAATGAAAACAGGATCCCAAAAAAAAAAAAATAAACAAGGCAGCCTTAGAGGCTACTAATGTGAATAACGATATGCTGCTGAGAGCGTTTACTTGTTCAAAATCCAGCAGAACATTTAAAGTCCTGTATGTGGGCTCAAAGATGACCTTGAGCAAATCTAATCTGAAGTGATAAAAGGCACCTGTTTTCCAGAGCAACAAATATACTGTGAGCCACTTATTTCAGGCATACACAGTTTTCTGTGGTTGTTTACTGACAGTTAAAAAGTAAATACTTCCTGCACCGTGTCAAATCTGAATGTGAAGATTTCTTCAATTTCTGGCCTGTATGTCAAAGAGATCTGATTTGATATTCCAGTCATTTTCACCACAGTGGCTTTTAAATTACCTTTTTTGCTCATGTAATTCCCAGTGAAAACCTGAGTTGCATACTTAATTCCAGATTACATTTGGCCACATGAAGTCTTTTTTTTTTTTTTTTCAACCAGAATTCCAACCTCTGCATAAAACAGAAATCATTAGAATTCATCTTCCATAAATTTGATAAAGCAACTCAGGAAACTCATGATCTTTAGTTTAATCATACTGGATATGCAGTTCTGTGTCCATAACCCTGTTCTGCATGCCACTCTCCACACAACCTATTTGGCTCACTCTTGGTTTGTCACCTTGAGAAGATGAGGTTTGTGTAGCTGAAGGGAAAAGTGTCACTACACATTGAACAAGTTTTAATGAAGTCATTTCTTTCCCTGAAATGGTGAAACCAGCTTGGATTGACAGAGTTATTTAGTTACATATATTATTTGCCACAAAAGCTTTGGGGCCCGGAAATAGTTTATATAGAGAAGCACTAGCTATCACAAAAATCCAAGACTTTAATAAACAGAATCTGCAAGCTTATAAAGTAATTGGATGTGATGTGGAAAATGCGCGAGAAGGCGTGGAGCAGGCTGACACGACTCACTAGGTGGTTTAAGTGAACAAACAGTGGAGCCTCTTTTCTGCTCTCTCTCTGATTGTAATTGGCTCCTTACTGTCGAAGATATTCTGTGATTAAACAATGAAGAATTCCAAAGAAGAATCTCAAAGAAAAGATTATTTTGCATAAATTACAACTTATTCATATGTAACTACAAAAAGGAGAAGGGTCCTCAGAATGGACAAGAGCATCGCTGTCAATAGTACACAGGAGAAGTAGAAAAAGTGCCTTTGCACCCACTAGCAAGAGAAACACAGAAACATGCTGCACTATGCAAATTCAAAGTAATCTCACAAAGCCTGTGGATGACTAAGGTAGGAACTAGAGCTCGGGAAATTCCTCCTCAGTCCTCTCCTACCCCTTAGTGACAGCCTGAGGCCAACCTAAATGCTGTACCTATGCAAATCAGTGTCATTGTTATGAGACAAATCTGCCACGGTAAAGGCCAATTCCCCCCACCCATGTCCCCTCCAGCACAGTCATGTCACTGCTGGGTGACCAGCATGTTGCTACTGTGGAATTAGGGGGGAGATTTGCGACGGGATTAATAACTCATTCTGGAGGCTTTCTGAGCAGGCAGCTGGAGCACTTTGGAGTTTGATGTAATTCAACCCTTTGGATAGTTAACTTGCAAGCTTGATCAATTATTTAGAGCATTTTATTTTGTTTTGTGTTTGTCATGCCGGTGGGATAAGCAAGTAGCTGCTGTAGTTCAAAGGCATCAACAATGAAATATCAAAAAAAACAAACCTATTCAGCATGCAAATGGATGACCTATGGGAGATATATGGCGTACATAACAGTTTGAATGACAGCATTGTTAAGAACATATAACTTGCTCCACTTCAAAATGTGGGATTAATAATAAATCTGGTTTTCTGAGTTTACAAAATACTCAAATGTTCTCATGTCCATACATTTTTCATATGCCATTCAGTGAGTTTGTGTAAACAAAGTACACTGAATTAAGAAGAATCAAGGCCTTTCACACAGTAATGAATACACAAGAATCTATGGATGTATAGCAGTTATACAGCAACAAACAAATACTATTATATCAATCTCAACAAAACAATTTCACCCCACAGACCATTCAATGTTTATTATCTGCCACAGATAATTCATTAGTGCCATAGTAGCATGGCAAATAAAATCTTCACAATGATTTAAAGAGTAAGTTAACTGCTGGTACGATGTGTAACTCACTTTGACTGCTCCTAAGTAAATCCACTGTACGTGTTTTTACAGTCTCTGAAGTTTTGTCAACATGTCAGCACTATGTTTGCAGTTTGAGTGCAAATGTCATTCTGTCAGTCTGAATGAGTGTTAAGTCAACAGCAGGAGACAGGAGGAATGAGAGGCTGACATTTATTAATGAGAAACCACATCAGGAATTTTCAAACCTAATCTAAATCAAGGGGCACTGTTTGAGTTTGAGCCGTTATCAAAATACAAATCTAAAGTAAGGGGCCAACTCTGTTTTAATAAACTTGGAAGGAGTCCGTCCTTGTTGTGATACAGTATATGATGCTACAGCAGGGATTACATTACACCTGGTATCAAGCAGCTGTCTTTACTCCTTGCTCATTTCCTATCTGAGGTGCGGAGGATGCATTGCAGGCTGCTGTTTCTGAAAATTCTATAGAGGGATTGTAGATGGTTACTCCCACCAGCACGCATTGAAACTGAAGAGAAGTATCTGTGACAAATATCTCCTACTGAACCAAAATCGTCCATCTCTTTGAGTGAGACTCTGAACTTTCCAGACCTTGCTTCAGAGAGTTCTGTGCATTTCCTGAGGCTACATATCGATTCAAAGTTTCAGCTCTCTCTCATGGTGCTCAGAAAAAAGGGACATATTCTTGCCCATAGCCATCTGCATGACCTATAACACAACACATCCAGGAGCAGGGGAAGGCTAACCTCCAGAAAGCAACAGTAGTTTGAAAACCAACTCACCATCAGCAGTTGCAGTGGCAGGAGCATACACGTTCCCTGAGCCAGTTTTAACTAAGAATGAATTGGGGCCAAACTCATCCTCAGAGTCAGAGTCCTGGGCTGGCTGAGCCGCACAGTTACCTAGCAACCCTCCCTGGCTCTCATTGGCTGCAATGGAAGGGGGAGGGTATGGGAGCTGCTCAACGGGGGAGGAGGAGGCGGATGAACAATGCAGCGGAGGACCTGTGGACCACAAACAGAGACAACACATGGGGGGGAAATGAAACACACCCAAACACAGGCAACATCACATAGGAGCAGAACACACACACGCAAACACACACACACACACACATAAGCAAGACTTAACTCTGACACTTCAAAAAAAAAACAAAAAAAAAACAGGGACACATCTGCCTTTGTCTCCGCCACCTCACCCCAGCTGGGAGGAACACTGCAAACAACTGAAATGAATTTGAGACAGAATAGAAAAGGTAAATACCTGGCACTGGTTTAGAGAAATAAAAACAACAAAACACCTTTTTGGGATGTTAGATGCAAAAAAGGGGAACAATTACAGGCTACAATGCTCAAATCCTTTAACAAAACAAACAAACGAGCACAAAAACCCCACAACTGATCAGTTTGGATGTATGCCTACATCAAAGCACAGCCTATATTCAGTAACGAGTGCATGCTAAGTCAGAAACATCTGCTCAAATACAACTAAATAATATTTCACACTAATTCTTGACACTCTCATTTCAAACTTCTTTCAAAATATCACAATTTAACATGACTACGCTCCTCCAAATTACAGAAATTATGCAGGCGGATTCAAATTTGTGTGCTGTGCAGCAGGCACATGAATCATATGTTCCCAGGCATGGAGAGGTTGTTAATACCCCCTCCTGTGGAAATACATATAACCCCTGGCAGCAAAGAAATGAATCCAACCTGAACCAATCCTTCCTATTTCTTCTGTGCTCTGTTTCCATTTCAGCTTCCCTACTTGTCAGTAATATAAAACACCAGAGGGATTAGACTGGCCACTCACCTTAACAGCAGAATACCAATAATTTACAGTTGTGATTATCTATTGTCTCTTGTTATATGGCAATACAGTATGCTAATTCTTACATACAAATATCATACAGTTTCCTCTTTCGAGGCTTATTGGCTCCAATCCCCATGCTGTCATGAAATGTTAAATCTCCACAGAGCTCCTATTAATGTGTGATTAACTTTTGATGCAGCTCTGCGCCACGCTGAAAATGGACTACTTAAGTAATGTGACTGCAGCGAACAAAGCCATCAGTTTGGTGCTCTCCCATCTTCCCATCAGTCCGTCGGTGTTGATGTTGAAATTCCTGCTGACTCTACTGTCATCCATCAGGAGAGATAAATTTCCTCTCGCTCTGTAATGATCCCTGAAGAGTATTAAAATACGGCTCAGTGACTCACATCTAATTAGGAAACAATTAGTGATACTAACATATCAGCCACAGCCCTACACAAGCAAATGTCCACTGCCCCTGAGAGTCACAGTTTGTGCTTTATATATACTTCCCACCACACACTTCATTTCTCTCTCAATCCTCTAATGTAGGTGCAGGTAATGGGTACAGTGGCACAGTGGCCATGCTGTGGGTTAATGGCCATGACACTGTTGTGCTTGACTCTACAGCACTGTACAACCGGGAGAGAAAGAGCTGTTGAAATTAGAAGCCATTCCCAGAACCCTTCGGACACATCAAAGACACTACATTCAGCATGTGTCAAATAAACAACACTCTGCCGCTGAACAGAGTATCTCTCATTGAGCTAGTATCTGTGGGCATAGAAGTCCAGAGGCAAGACGAAAATTCTTGACATGAGAGACAAAAATGAGCTGCACCAAGTCTCTGACCGAATATTACAGCATTTTCCTCACGGAGAGAATTAATCAATGAGACAAGAAAAGATTAAAGTCCTCTAAAAATGGTCAAAGTCATAACCTAAATGAGGTCAAGGTAGTCATGCTCGGCAGCCATTAGTTTAGCACACAGAGGTTTTACTGTCTCACTGTGTTTAATTAATGCTGGCTTGTGCAGTTCGTGCCCGAGCCACATGCACCGAACGTCATGCACGGGGCTTCTGCAGGCCTGAAACCACAGCTTGAGACGGCCAGAAGACTTTCTCTGGCTGCCAGAGTTGATTGCCTTTGCCTTCACTCACTATATTATGGCAGCAAAAGGGGACCTTTACTTAGGAGGACCTGGACCATGCGTTACCAGTCAGTTCCTGACAGCTTAGAGGCGCACCAGTTACTGTCTGGTTTGGCCTGACAGCAAACACAGACCACCGACAACTGCATTAGAGGTCTTAATCAACTCATTAGGAACCGAAAAAGATGAATAAATCAGTTACTGTGATCTGCAGAAACGGACAACTGCTAGTGACACTGCAGTGTTTAGTGCAACATGGAAAAAATGCTCAATACATGTTTTGCAATATGTCTTGGAAAATAACTGAAGTGCTGATTCAAAGTGACTTACAGAAGGTGTAACAATTTGATTAATTTACAATTCCATATTCAATTAGTTTAATTTTGATAAGGATTATCTAAAAGTCACTTTGTAAGTATATTAGTTCAACAGTGCAAGTTGTAAAACACAGCAAAAGTGGCTCAGGCAGCAATCATCAAAGCCCGAGTTCAAAGTATGACATTTATTTTCAAGGGAAAAACAGTATCAGTATGTGGTTCTAGGATGAGAGACAGACGCTGAAACATGCGAATGTGGGTGGCTACGCATCAATATTTTTTTTCTACAACCCTGCAACTTACAATAAATAAGCAAGTAGGTGTTCTGTGTTGTGCTCAAAAACTTTAAGATGACAAACGAACTGGCTGCTGCAGAGAGAGAACATGAGTTCATGAGGGTAAATTCTCCTGCTATGGGCCATATGAAAACACACTTTATAAATCATTTAAATACCATGTAGAAAAATATTGTGATACTATTAATTTTCTGGAAATTCATGGGAATGTCTTGTTTTTGCTAACGTGTATGTAAAAATCCTGAAACACAGGCAGACAGTGAAGGTATCGTGTGTGGATATGAAAGGGGCATCCTCGAAAGGCTCAGGCGCTCACAAGCGAGGATGGAGCGAGATCCTTACACATGAAGGGCTCAGGAACACTTCATAAACCTTTAGTTGCTGAACACAGTTTGTTTGTAAATGGTTGCATTCTGTCTTTATTTTTGTTTTACACAGCCTCCCAACTTTTGTACTTATTATATAAGTACACAAATTTGCATCTACAGTCTGCCTTCGAACAGCTGCTTAAAGGTACTGCACTCACTCCTCTAACTTTGGTCTAATAAATGTCACAAAATAGTGCAAAGTGCCAATCACATTTTCAAGATCGCGCACGGTGAGGTGTCCAAATTGCTTATTTTGTCTGACTAATGCAGTCCAAAAAGATATTACATTTACTATAGAAAAACAGAGAGAGGCAAATTCTCACGTTTAAAAGCTCAAGCCAGCTTCATTAAGGATTAACCACTTACTTAAAAATTGATTTATTTATTTGCTGTCAATCAACTAATCAATTAATCATTTGACTGCTTCCGCACTAAAACCAATAACAATTACACACTTCAAAGGGATTCGTGGAAACACCCTGTGCAAAGATATCTGACAACCTCTGTGGGTTATTTTAATGTGATCAATCTGCGCATGGTTGTGTGTGTATGTGCTGACTAATGAGTGGAGGCAAGAGGAGAAGTCTGCAGAATTGCTTAAGGTGTACACACTCATATAATGTAGGGACTGAAACGCAGAATCGTGGACTGGAAGCCACGAGACTAATCACAATGATTGAGTTTGTGCATGAGTCATTAGCACTGTACGAGCACACACGACAATGCATGTTTAAAAATGGCGTTATTTGAGAAGGCTTCTCTGGCTATGGATAGAGAACGAAATCACGTAAACAGAGAATATAATTTAGAGGGAGAATGTAATTGAGTGAAAAGAAAATCAAATAAGAAGAGTCAACATCCTTCATCCGGGGAGTCCTGATCTTTACTTCTCCCTCTCTCTGTCTCTCCAAACCTGGCTAATCTTTCTGATTTTGCCTCTAACTGCTGTATATTCTGAAGCTATACATAGAAATGCTCAAGGAGATAAAGGTTGTCATGCTTGCAATACACAACATGGTAAATAAGATCTGTGACTACCTCGTACTACTGCACACCCACAATAGCGAGCAAGGTGAAGCAGATGTGTGATTCCACAGTGACAACAGGAATTATCTGTTTGCTCAAGGACTACCGCTGCAGGCAGTATCTATAAAAAATGCAGTGTATTTGCAGATTAACACTGAAGAAAAAACAAACATCTCTGCGCCTGTCCGGTACCATCAACTGATGCCATGTGGCATACAAAGCATGCAGGACGCACAGGAATGACTCACAGAGTCTCAGCGGGGACTGAGAGTCATCATCACACTGCTACTCTTGTTGTAAATGCAGATTGTGTTGAATCTCCATTTTATCATAGAGCTGGATGTTCTGCATGCAGGATTAATGTAGTCAAGATACCAGCATTTTTATTCAATGCTAATGCTAAAAATTCATGTTAATATTCTACAATGATGCCCGGGAAAACAAGAAAAAACACTGTGTGTTACCACATTGACTTGGGCAGCTGCGTAGTAAGAATCATACATGGTTGTGTGAAAGGTTGGCAGTTTGTCTTTGGCAGATCAGTAAAATGTTGCGTAATTTGCTCCTCCTGGCACCAATTTTGTCATCCTGTGTAGGTGGAGTGGGATCCACTCCAAGATGTGATAGCATGTTTAAAGCTTTGTCATACTTTCAGCTGTTCTTGGTACTGTTCTTACTGTATTTGCATGTGGAGGTCACATGTGTAGGCTGGCTCATGGTATATGATGCAGTGGGTTTTGTTCTTCCCCTGCAATATGCACCTGACTTACTCCCCATTGTGTCATTGGCAAACCAACAGTTAAAGGCAATTTTGATGTCAAGATTCACCACATTTTGCTGAGGCCAAGGCTTGCCTGTTCAGACCAGGCTGACAGCAGCTAAGACTTACCGCGTGCAAGTTCTGTGCTGTTGCATCACTAATTGGTGTAGCACCTTTACAGCTCCAAAATCAGACAGACCCCTTTTATAAATGTTTTGCTTGCATGCTTCACTTTCATTATACAGGTACATTCTTCAATCAGCAGATATCTAATTGCACAGATTGAAAAAAAAAAAAAAAGGATTATGGGAGTGATGCAGGAAGGCGCGCAAAAGATTAATGGCTGATTCTTAGCAGCATCTGTCAGCCACCACAGATTTCATGTATGAAGGCCTTCCCTTTCAGCTGATTAACTCTCTCTGGAGCCATCTGAAGGCAGCAGGTATGTGATTATGCACACCAGATCCACTGGTAACCTTGATTAAATCTTGTACAACCAGCACCAGGCCACTGCAAAATCAACACACAAATGTCTGCGTTTTGTGCATGTTAAACAGTTCAGTTATATCTCAGTATTCTTGACAATTTGACCTAATGTATCGAATGAAAATCAGTGCTGGAGACTGTAACATCTTTAGGACCTTGTTATAAATGCATGCCCATTGTTAATGTTAATACTGCATGCAATCCTTAAATAAGTGCCTTTGAAAAACAAACTTTTACAGGGTAAGTCATCATAATGAATCATGAGCAGAGTACAGTGCGTACAGTAGTTGGAAGTGAAAATAAACCATGAGTTTCCATGTTGCTGTGACTAGAACAGTAAGTCATAATAACTGATTTCTATGAAGAACTAAGGATGCATTGTAAGTCTCTTCAAAGGGCAAAACAAATTTATAAAAAAAAAAGGCTATTATGCCAAAGCTACTACGAATAATGGTCTATTAATTACTGAGTTATATTTCCCTACAAGGTACAATTAACGCAGCAACAAGGTAGCTTAATTGGATATTTATAGCTTTTGAATTGCATGGGTGTTATCAATTCCCTTTTCAGCATTCCAACTTTGTCCCCCTAATGATGTGCTTTTGCTTAGCTCTAGCGGACATGTTTACAGTGTGCAACACAAACGTTCACTGGTCAAGCTCAAGTTGTCCTGGAAATGCTGTGCGATACAAAGGCTTCAGAGCTGCTTAACCCATGAAAGGAGGCCTGATGCCCCTTTTTGATGTTTTTGCTAACTGACTGGCCGTATTTCAGCTCTGCCACCACTGATTAAATCTGCCCTCTTGCCTACTATATCACTGTTCTTGGTTTAGATTGAACTGCTAAGACTCTGGCAAGGCAGCGTTAGTCCTGCCTTTGTGTCACTGACAGTGTTAGATACTCAACGTCTTTGTCACCAAAGGAAATAAAGTCCTCTAGTGGTGTTTTTACAAGCTAACATGATGAAATATGGGGTGAATATTGGCTGACAGACGGCTATGGTTGGTTGACATGACTATTTACAGTATAGTATAGTGTGCTTTATATAAAGATAAATTAATCTGTCAAACATCAGACACTTTCCTGTTTAATATTTTTCTGCTGTGTTGGGACACTGTGGGCAATTTTGCAAACCAATAAGCTGGACTGTTCTTTAGTATCATTCAGGTATTTGATTTGCTGGGTCCCATCTGGTTATTTTATCTCCAAATCATTTTTCAGTCAAATATTCCAGAAAATGTACTTTATCACAACTTGCAGATTTAGAAAACACTGGCTGGTGCTGTTACAGAACAAGACAAAACAAGACACACATTCAATATAAAAACAAAAAAAAAATAAAATAAAATAAAGTAATTATATATGTGCGTGTGTGGGTGAGTGTGAGTGTTTGTGTGAGTGTGAATAGTCCTCGCATGCAGAACATTACTTGTGGGCATATGTGGACATCATGTGGGTGATCAATAAAGGCAATGGTCCTCACCATAAGGCAAAGTTCAAACTAAAATAATAAAATTGAGTTTAAGATCATAAATCCATTTTAATAAGATGGCACTCAATTTGCATTTGTTTGTCGGAGAGACAAAGTAACAGCAGTCGAAACTGCAAGTAATCATAATGTGGCTTGAACAACTGATGATGTTCTAAAATGAGCTAAATTGATAATAGTGCCTGATTATTTATCAAATGAATGGAAGTTTTGGGTTTCTGAGTTTTCAGAAAACACTACTGTGGTTGTGAGTTATTGGCGGACATGTTCAGGTAATAATTACACTTATCAGACTTCTCTGTGCAATACAATCAAGATGGCTTGATTCTGGTAGGTGTATTATTAGGATTCCTAAATTGACATAATTGTTTTCTATTGCACAGCTGGAAGTCATAACTAGCCTTTTACGAAATGAATACTTGACAGGTGATCTCATCTCAGTAAGGAAAACCCAAACAAACAGAAAAACAAATGACACAGCTCAAAGGGACAGTCCTGACAAAGTCATAAGCCTAATGCGGCAAACGCGAGTGATAAAGTGCCTCGTAAACACGCGTCATATTTCAAAAATATTTTGCTTCCACTTTTTTCTGTGAGCAATATCAAGTTATTAGTTGATTTTACACCATCTGCCAAAGGCTATGCTAAACATATGCCTGCTACAGGATGACACTGCACGTCTTTCAACACCTTACTCCGAACTATACAACGAAAAGCATAAACAGACACACGGACACACTTGCAGAGGAAGTGGAAAATGAGCTTTTATGAACCAACATTGGAAAAATGATAAAACTTTCTCTGACGGTGCCGTTTCCCTGAATCAATATCATAATAACACAGAGTGAACATAATGTATGATAAGGTCGAAAACAAATTGTAAATACCCATATTTCTTTTTTTTTTTTATGGACATGACCATTACTGAGAAAATGGAAATTATATTTGTGTAATAAAAAAGCATTACCACAGAAGGCACAACTCCATTTAAGGCTGACCCATAACATTTCTATCAGCACTTTAAACCCAGCATCCATTACTTACAACTACTGTGTCCTCTTAAAGAGACGTTGAATGCAGAATTATAAATGGATGGTTTGTATAAATGCAGAAAACAAGCAAAAAATATCTGGCCATTAGTACAGTCTGGAGTGCCTGCAGGAGAGTTTGGACACTAGAAATAGTTAGAAATGGGTGATTTAGATCAAATTAGCAGCTGTCACAATATCCATAAACACATTCACAGACAATGGGCCCCAGAAAGAACAAACTTTTACCCCTCATTCCTCTTTAAATGACACCAATTTAAGGATGCAATCAATCAGTGCTAATCTCTTCATCTGCATGGAGGAGGAGGGAAATATCCAACTAAGACAAAGAAAAAGCAGCAGTGGCACACAAGCACTCGCACACAGCAGACCCACAGATGCCAGCGGCTTTCCAGAGCATCACCTAGGAAGATGAAAAGGAGGCCAGAGTGGCTAAGAGTACAGATGGCATTTCCACTCTGTGACTACAAGCACAGACTCCTTCCACAGTCATCTTCTACCCACATCCCTGCCTGGCTTCTGCCACTCTCATCCACCCGGTCCATCCTATTTCTCTGTGTTGCAGGGACAGTGGGCCCTGCAATCCAGCCGAAAGACACCATCTGTTTCGACATCTCTGTGACAAACAGAGGACTGAATCAGACCGGAAATGTGAAGCTGAAATCCTGAAAAACTGAATGGAAATTTCTCCTGTTTGAGGAGAAGCGTCACTACTGCTGTACTGCCACCTTCTTAGATAATTCCAGGAGGAGCAACTTTTTAAGTGTTATCCACGAGAAATTCACTGGACACCTAGAATAAATGCTGCTTAAAAACTGAAAACAATTAAGTTTTCAAACTGCTCTTTTAGAGCTGAGTAATCACTAATTGAGCCATTTGCAAGACTCCTCGTCTTCAAGCCCTTTTTTCTTTTTTTGCTCTTTACTTCACTAGTCTTTTGAATCAATGTTAGTTCTGACGAGCTCTGACACTGCTAAATCCCTCCATGCAGCCCCATTCAAGCATCACGGGGGCTTTCTTTGTTCTAGGATAAAAAGTAAAGGTTCCAATCTCCTCACCTCTTGCTGTTAACAGCATCCTGCAGGCATGTGATGGCTGTTTTTAAGGATCTCTTGGTCAACACAAGTGTTTGTAACCGACATCATGACAGGATATCTTCTCTAACGGCACAGAAAAAGTGGCGTAAAAGCAGGCTTATAAACACATCCACACCCATTTGGCGACTCCTCTGCAGAGGATTCTGGACTTCAAAGACGTGCACATGGTAATCTGCTTTAAATGGATGTTTCTGGGCCTCTATCATAGCTCGATCATCAACTGAGCCGACTTAAACCGTGGCTGAAAAAACAATGCTAATAGTGGATAATTATCAGCTTTTACTCCGTCTGCACTAGCTGCTCTATTCCCTCTCCCATCACACACAGAGGCTGGTGAATAAACACAATGGCATGAATAAATAATGACCCCACAATCCTCTTAAGGTCCCCGAATTGTGAGGGGGAAAAAAGACAAAAGTTTACTTTTGGTGTTTGAGAGCAAGCGGAGCCTGAAATTGTAAGCGACTCATTAGGGCTACATGTGGCTTGCCTGGGGCCTTGCTGAACAAAGATGGCACTATCCCCATCCTGTCATTTCTCAGCGCACTGTAGGCCTGGCCTAATAAAATTCTAAAGTATACCCTTAAGAAACAGCAATAGTACATTCCCAATAAAAGACAGTAAAGAGCTTAAGCACTGCCTTAAAAATATGAAAACCTCACATCTTCCAAACTTTCTTCTGGAATCAAAATTTTATTAGACTGAGTGGGAATGTTCGGTGTGCTGAGAAGGCCACCTTCGCCTGATTTGTGCAGATTTGCTACGCTGTGTATAAATGTCAGAGCAATATCTATGCTTTTATGCTAAAGGATCATACCTCTGTCAAAACATTATTTCTTCCTCTCATCATGCTCTCCAGATGGCTTACATAAAAGCCCACTGTTTTTCATTTCAGACACTTTGTCAGTGTTAAAGAATTGATTTGTGTGTGCCTCCCAGCTCCCACTGAGTGCATGACAGTTCAAAAGGCTATCTAAAATACATGCTGCCAAGAGGCCTGTGTTTCTAAGTGCTTATATAATTTACACCATGGTTAAACCAAAGCCACTGAGAGTCTGCAAAATGGCAAACAAGTATTTACAATTATAATATAGGTAATATATAAGGGTAATATAAGGCTGGCTGCGTCAATGACAGAAAGAGAAATCCAGCATCTGTATTTGGAACCATTTAGGTACATCTCTTAATTCTCTTTTAAGAAAAAATACCAAGTTTTTGACACAGTGGTAGTAGCAAGAATGTAGTAATAAATAACATGTGCAGACAGGAGACACCTTTTCTGGAGCGTAATTGTAGAGACTTTGTTCAGAACAAGGTAAACCAATTTTAGTTCCACTGAGGCGAAGATTGTAAAATAAGTTGCCTGGGGTAGACGGAGTCCTAGCAACTGGAGATGGGCAACAACGTGAACACGAGGATTACCTTTTCATACTCAAACCAGTGGTGAATCAGAATGGGAATTTCATATATTTTTCTCCATTGCTGAATACTGAACATTAACTTCAAGACGTGATCATTTTAATAATAGCACAGGTACCTGTAGAACAGTTTGGACACTGCAGTCAGGAGCCGTTATGCTGCGATATGTTGTTTTTATTCTAATATGTTTAGATGGCTTTTAAACTTATCACTACTTATCACAATCAGTCAAATTCATCAATTTGAGTTTTGGTTATTTTTGAATATAAATTTTGTTTATTTGCAGGATCAGACTGAAGCAAGTTATTTCAACCATTTTTAACTGATCAGTAGCAGATGCGTGAAGCCTGATCCATTTTCAATCCTTTGTTGATGGCACTCTTTTCACTCTCTTTGGGTTGTATTGTTACCTGTTAGACACTATGCATTTTTTTTAAGCAAATGCATTTTTATCTAATGCATTTTTACTGAATGTTTGAAAGTGAGGGCTGTCAAGCAACGCTCCTATCAACAGTTCCATATGAAAATTTTAAATGTAAATTTTCCACTCAGTGGTCCAAGTAACACCTGCTTCCATTATATGTTTCAAAAGCTACTGTGACAGCTGCATGTTCAGTGACACTGGACCACCACGTTTAAATAAAGGTTCACCAAATGAATGGAAAAAATCCTGGCCTAGCAGCATTTTGTGACACTGAACCAAATCACCTTTTATAAATGTACAGTTTCAACTTTTCAAGTTTGAACTGAGCATTTTTCACAGACTGAGCCCAAGGTTGCATTAGGCTAAGAAGCCCATCCCTTTCTTCAATGCTGCATCTTCACTGTCTTTCAGGTAATACTGACAACAAGAAGACGATGCAGTCCATTACAAGGGTGGCAACTGAATGCAATTAAAAAACCACAACAATCAAAGTCTGACCCGAAAGCAGCAAGCATCCAATTAGTGATGTACACTAACAAGCTGTAACCTGCAACCTCTCGCTCGCTGAAATATGCAGAGATAATTCTTTAAAACTTCCACAAAGTCAAATTCACTTCTAGACTTCAGGGAAATCAGGGTCATCGGGGTGATCTCTCAGAGCTGAAAACAAATCATTCTGATGCCATTTACCAATATAAACAAGGTTCAGAAAAAAGAAACTCTTTTGTCCTCACTTTCCAGGTTCAGCTCTGGAAAAAGATTACAATACTGTTGCCTCAGCCATGGACCAGACATATTCTCTGGGGTCATACAAGCGACGTGTGTCTTTTTAATACCTGTATAATTTTTAATAAGTGTTTATCAGTCAGCTGACTGACCAAGGTCAGTTTATTTTCTATTTCCCGAATTAAGTTTTCAAACTTGACATTTTATTCATTCCTAAACTCAGTGTGGAAATGTTTTTGGCTGTCCTGGACTGTATTTCCCATTAGCACTTAATTAAATCTTAAAACTGTTACACATCCAACCTCCGATGAACCAGTGTTAGTGCTCTGCTCATAATAAGTGAGTTTAAATTATCTAAATAGCTCTAAGTGTGCCTATGCCAAAATCTGGTGATTCACACACTGTAAGCATTGAGGTTTGAAGACAGACAGACTGCAGCTCTGGTGTGACCTGCTGCAGAAGCCAGCAATTCAGCTGAGATAAGACTAGTGTTTCCAGTGAGACAGCAGTACTTCACGGGAACCACTGAAGGCAGAGGGGAAAAAAATCTAAAGCTTATGTCCTGAGCTATTTTCTTCAACATGAACAGGCTGTGAAATTTCACCATGCCGAGCTACTTTCACTGTGAGAGAAATAATACGGGAGGAACCTCAGCTGTCCAGCACAACAAGGCTTTGGAACAGCAGGGTCTTTATGTGTGTCAAAATCTTCCATGTGTGCCACCCCTATATTTAAGTGTGCTAATCTTATTCTGAATCACGCAGTACACTGACAAGCCCTGAGAGCAAAAGCGGGAACGCTGCAAATAATTCGTATTAATTATGCTAATTAATTAATCATTACAGCTGTGCTCGCATTACGTTACCACACAAACGATCTTGTATTCCACATGGTTCAAAGTAAAAAGTAAAAAGAAGTACAAATGTTACACATCTTCTGAAAATGTACTATGCTTGTTGTGGCGTGGTTCCTTACTCAAAGATGTACCTAATTGCATCTTCTACCCTTAAAGCATGACAAGTATTATCCAGCTGTGGATGACGAAGTGACAGACAAACATTTGCATTACCCGAGCTGATGTTTGCTGATGAATCTTTTGTAACTCAAGCAGCCCTGAAAGCTCCGTACCTGGATTGGTATCAGAGGCTTACACTGACAGTATCAGAGGTGACCGCTAATGAGAGAAATCTCTGCATGGAAGTTTAACTGCGTCTATCTAGGGCAACTGCACATTATGATCGCTGTTTCCTCAGCCTCAACAACAAGCGCTAATTGCTTTCACTTGAGATAACTGGTTGTTCAGAGCTATCTAGAATTGCAACAGACTGATACACAGTGTTCAAAAACATAAAAAAACAGGTCAAGATGAGATAAGATACTACTTTTTTGTAACGTATGCTCAATGAGGAAAAAAAAAAATACAGGAGAGCAATTAACTTGCATCAAAGGACCAATCACACATCTTTGTGGGCTGGGTATCAGACAGTATTGACTACTGATCTGATAGCATATGCTGATTACAGATCCAGAATATCAAATCACCGCCTTGCTATTTGTATCCCATTTTATACACGGAGAGCAGTTCTTAAAACTAACATAAATATAACATGAGTGTGGATAATGACTGTATGTTAAACGGATACTGCTGAGAGATGGACAGAAGTTGTGAGACTGGGTTAAGACGATCCTCCGTGGAGGAGGGCTCATCCTGCTCCATGTCGTGCTTTGAGCTGTACTGAGGCCCCTGAGCTTTGGTGGTAAGATGGGCCCTGATGTGCTGTTGGTTTAGACTGTCAGAGGCACTGGCAGGGAGCGGGTATGCAACTCCACAGATAACAGACCAAAACTGTCCACAAGGGCCTCTAAAACCCAGCAAATTAGCCTGCAAATGAGCCAGAGAATATCTCTACTAATCCATGATCTGAGCAGAGACTCTGCCAAAAAAAGTAAACAAATAAATAACTTCACAAGAAATACTGGGGGTGGAAATAACCACGGCTGTGAGCTGGGAATCCACTAGTGATTTCTTTGAAGCATCATTTCGCCTGATATTCTGCTGCTACGATGCCTGTGACCATCTCAGAACAAGCTTCCATGTTGCGCTCGATGTGGATGCAGTGAAATTACAGAAAACACTGTCCCCTACAGCAAATGATCACAGTCTCTGTGTCGCTTTTGGCATCGCTGTCACTGACGCCAAAAGGCTTCTGTGATAGAGATGTGATTATATTTGTCTCTACAGTAAAACTGATAGGATTACCAAACCTGTTTCGACGGTCTGACTGTTTCTGTGGTTCCTTAAAACACAATATTCTATACATACCTGTCACTTATTTTAGGACTTGGCAAACAGAAAAGATGTCTGCATGCTCTGACTGTTTAATATCTTCCATCCTGATGAGCTGAACAAGCTTGTGACTTGTTTGAGCCATTGTTCTGAGATTTTGGATAGTGGTGTTATTTGTTAGGAAAACTTAAAATGAAGAGTATTTTACACAAATTCTGCATTCTAGCCTTTCATGATTCTCCTCAGTTTTGCTATCTGCAACATGTTCAGTAACAAACAAGCTGATTAATGTTTATGTTACTGTAAGTACTGACATTAATATTACTGATATTACAGAATAGCCTGTAGCACAAAGAAAATTACGAGCCAGGACTGTGATCAATAGCACAACCTTGCTGTGCAGTGGTACAAGGTGAAAAGAATCAGGCCATATTATCTGTTACAACATTCAAGGTAAACCATCACAGTCAAAATATGTCTTTTAATTTTATAATTGTTCAATTTCAATGCACACAAAGTTACAGTCCACTATTGTAAATGTATTATTAATTTACTAAAATAAGATCCATATCTGTCCAGACCGTAACATATACAGTAATGACTTTGAAGGAGTTTAATAAAAGATATTAAGTGTATTTTTTGGCAAAATGGAAGTTCTCACTACGCTGACATGTATGAGTCCAGTCAATAATTTCCAGTGAGAAACGTGCTGTCTTCACTTAGAGACTGTTTTCACAGATGAGGATAAAGGACTTACAGACACAACAATCACCCGAAGCTCAATATCAGCAAAACAAGTGAGGCTGTGGTGGAGTACAACACTTCAAATATGGATGTAGTGCAAAGACGCTACAGATGATAAAAGGTTGATGCTTCACACACATTCACCCGGCAGCACGGAGGATCTATACAATCACGACACTTTCAAGGTGGACATCCAAGGTTACTGTCACCAGTTCAGTATCTGACCATGTGAAATATGGTCCCAATCTGCCCTTCTGTTCCTGAGTTAGGGGGTTGAATAATGGCCAGAAAAGTGTTTTTGCAGGACATTATAATGTCACAGTGAAGCTGACCTTTGACCTTCAGCTTCTCAAATGTTAATCGCTTCATCATTTTATCCTATGAGACATCTGTGTGAAATGTAACTATAATTACTATATGAATTCTTGAGTTATGGCCAAAAATGTGTTGCACGTGTGAACCACCAAGATGAAATAGGTTCATCCTTGAGTGCGACTGAATGTCTATACTAATTTTAAAGAAATTCCCTCACTGTCTTACTGAGCTATCGCATTCACAAGGGCGGGACAGACTTCTGGACGGAAGGACGGACAGACGGACGCACAACTTGAAAAATGCCACGACTTCCCAGCAAAACAAGAAAGGATTTGCTTACTATCTTAAATACATCATTAAAATATCAAGAGCAATAGCTTGCTTGCTATTTTGCATGGATTTGGGATTTTCTGTCAATTTTAATTCAAAGAAAAAGACCTGATAACAACGTCACTCTCACATATGATAATAGACTTTGCTGTCCAAGAATTCACATAAAAACTATTTCCTTAGTTGCTTTACACATGTGCCTTGTGTGTGTGCGTGTGTGTGTGTGTGTGTGTGTGTGTGTGTGTGTACATGCAAATATGTTGCTGCTACTCCAAGGTCACAACAGGAAACCCCATCTCTGTGGTCCTACCACACTGCTGTAAAACATGCCCTAATGAATCCAGCCCTGTTATACAGGAAATGTCTTGTCTAATTGGTCTGATTTCACTTCACTCGACGGGCTCCTCACACGGTGGTGAAGCTCCGGGGAATCAGTTCAAAGATAAACATATCTTAAATGTGGAGTGTGCATCAAAGACATTCGTTTTTTCAGAAGGGTGTGGCCATCAGCGTTGGCATTTCAGTATGCACGCTCTGAGATTCAGACGCTTGAATCGAAGTGTAGAAAAATGCTGCTTGTTCTGTGGTTACTTTTCATTGTGCAGAGGGTACGTTTCTAATGTGATTGGCTTTTTTCACTCATCTGTTGTGACTCAGATGTAGTCTAGTGAGTAATATCAGAAGACGTTTACTCTAGAAAACATTTCATTGTGTTAGTCATGGTGGACTGTAGCAGTGGTACAAAACAATGTTCGTTTAGACATAATAATGTTTCTGTGACTTCTGCAGACTCAGACTTTTACTTTGGCTCTATTTGAAAAACACAACGCTGCTTTTAAGAAAGTGAAGGAAAACAGACCATCATTAGAATTAAATACAATTAAATTATAATAAACAGACTGAGCAATCACTCTCAAGTTCAGTAAATCATCATGGCTGTGGAGTTGGCGCTTACTGCAAGAATTTTTGTCTCTTAGTCCATTTTATAACTCAAGAAAAGCAATTCTAATTGTCATCATTGTAATACTTTTTTTTAACCATCTTTTTGTTTTTAGTTCTAGTGCTATGTAGTAGGAGACATAACTAAGATTGGAAGAAGTTTAGTGGAGTATTACTACAAGAAGTTATTCACTGCCATTCTTAGTAATTTTAGGATTTGTGTAATTGTGTGCAAAGCGGACCAGCTTCATTAACATAATACATCCTGAATAATATTAAGGCACTTTACATCTCAATTTGAAAATTTAAGGTTGTCAGCAGCAAGGAAGACAGAAAAAAAAATCTTATTTCAACAACTGTTAAGCATGTGTATGAAAATGCAGAGTCCACATGAAAAGACAATCTGACAACCCAACATCAATAAGTACTGCTCTCACCCCAGCTAAGTGTGATCACATCAGCACATTAGCTACTATGTGCTTAGGCGGGATAATGCTGACTGATTCCGTGCAGCTAACCATGCAGAACAAAAAACAGAATTGAGTTAAGAAAGCCGACCATCGTTCATCTCCTTTTTGTTGCAGTTTCAACTCATTAGTCAGTGGAGGAACCTAAAAAGTGTGTTATCCTCACACTTGCTTGATGGTATAAAGGCACGGCTTATGCAAGGAAAAGTACAGACAAACAGAATAATTCAAACTTCTCATGAAAAAGACTGGTGCCAGTATATTTTTGTTAATCTTCATGCCATTCTGCTTTCTACGAACGTGCTTATTTCAGTCTAAGACAATTTCTAAGATCAAATCAAGCAGAATTGGAAATTGTCATTTCTCTGATCATTATGTCCAGTCTCTTCAGCCAGAGACTCAACTGGCACTACAAACAAGAACACATCACACCAATCCTTGCATCAGTCTTCTGGATAGCCGAGAGAGTTTCTGAATCAGGCTTAAGATTTTATTGAGTACTTTTAATGCAGAGATGGATATGGGTCCCTCCATCAATACTTACACTTGCTGTGAACACTTAAACACTTCTATTGTTACAGTTGCAAAAGTAAAGTTCACAATCAGGAAATTTTGTCATTACTGGCTGTTTTTGTACCAGATTCTGTTTTAAAAGCCAAGTCAGGTCATACCTACTAGTAGTCCTACTACTAATAATAATAATATTATCATAGTTGTAGTACTAGTTGTAGTAGCTGTAGTGGGGGGGGGGGGGGGGGGTAGTAGAAGTAGTAGTGTATAGCTAAAACACAACCAACAGTCAACACTGTGAATTGAATGAATTTGTTGAAAAAAATTGAATGAAAAAGACCTAAATCAGCTCAGGTGTTTTCAAAAATCTGTTTAGTGACCTAAAACTACAGTTTGAATGTGGACGAGGACAAAATGTAGAGGAAAATATGTACTTCCAAAACATCCATACAAAAACATCCAAAGAGTGTGGAGTGGAGTGTGTGTTGAGATCTCAGCAGAAACTTCCACTAGTTGCTTATGTGCTGCAGAAAATCCAAACTGAGAGGTTATGGAGGGACTTTCACAAGAAGATTTCACTGGTATTCCTCGAGGCTTTGCCCCGAAGCAATGCCTACAGCGACCTGGATTTCAGTAATGAGCAATAATAAAAAATAATCTAAGTCCAGTAACTGAATATCAAAATATATATATAAAAAAACTGTGCTCTGAATAATATTACACTGTAGACACACACACATACACACACATACATGTGTGTGTATATATGAGCTTGTGTGTCATTATTGTATTACATTATGTGTCTGTATATGAACTGTTCTCATAAGGGCTTGGAGCAAAATTTGGGCACCCTGCATGGTCAGAATCACAGCTCGTAAACGCCGTTTGTAGCTAGCTTAGAGTCTTTCTGTTCTTGTCGATTGGATTTTCACCCATTCTTCCAGCAACAGGCTTCTAGGTCTGTGAGAATCTTGGGTCCTCTTGCATGCACTGCTCTTTTGAGGTCTATCCACAAATTTCCTGTAATGTTAAGGTGCGGAGACTGTGAGGGCCTAATTTAGATGTCACTGTGCAAATGGCTGATGCTGAATTTTGTGGTGAGAATGCAGGAAAGGATGACTTTTTCATGAAGCGTATACACACACACACACACACACACACACACACACACACACACACACACAGACATACATATCCCATTAATCAATACAGAACAGATCTCCCAGGAGGGTGGAGTAAGGGAAAGCCAAATCAGTACACAACTAACTGCCCACTGGAAATAATTACATTTTGTCCATCTAAAAATACCAGCGTCAGTCACACAAGCTCTTTTAATCAACAGGAACTGTGTAGTTAGCTGACTTATGGAACATGTGACTAACAACAGTGCCTCGACAAGCTTTAGTGGCCCCTGCCAGTTCTCATGGTTACAGAAACGTAATAGTGTAGCCATGACAGTGGGAGAAAGCTGGGATTAGAGAACACATCTAGATAAGATGTAATGGGGTAAAACCCAGGAACAGCAGCCCTTTCCCAAACCCAGCAGGTCGGGCCGGCCTCCTTGCTGTTCAACCCCTGTAGGATGTGCAATGACTCAGCAGTCGCTGGCTGCTGGAAATGTCCTCGAGGAGCTCCCTAGGGACCAGAGACGTACTGGGTAGAAGAAGCACATACACCTGAAAACACTGCACGAATGCACTTTCGACACAATACGAGCACAAACGCATAACAATAAGTGCTTGACATAACTACTTACAATCAAGTACAAAATGCCAGTGATTGAAAGACCCCATAGTCTTTGGATACAGTGAAACATTTATAACCAATGTTTTCACTTGTTACTTGTCTATCATCCCATGGTAGGTTAGAATCTTAACAAAGGTAGCCACTAATTTAATCATTACGTGAAATGAGTCTGAGTAGAGTGTAGCACATCTTTATCAGCAAGGGGTCTTATTCACAGTACATACAGGAAGACTCAGAATCAGTTGAGCATCAAGAAAATGTTTCAAAATCGCTATCGCTTATTTGCATGCATTTAAACCAGGGTCAAGTAAGTCACATGTGAAGACGGGGAGAGCTGCCCGGCGGCTTGAATACATTAAGGCCGAGTAAATGGTTTGTTGATTTTAAAAGATTAAAGCACACACAAGCAGACCTGCTTGATGGATTTTAATTAACTTGCCATATATAAATTGTATGTTATCAGGCATTACTGAATTAAATGCTGAACACAAGTGCTCTTTCTGCTCGGGTGAGTTGAATAAAAAGCTACTTAGAATCTCGATTGCATCTCCAAGATGTAGCATGATGCTGCAGCTACGGGTGCTCTGAATCTATTCCAACATACCGACCCCTGAACAGCCATCCAAGGAGATTCTCTTTAATTATGTACAATACAGCCAAGTCCCCTGGCATCTCAGATGATCAAGCAGAGGGATGCCATGCTCTCTCCCCGAGTCATTCGGGCAAATGGATTCCACTTCCAAGAGTCATTTCTGTCAGTTATAATAAGAAGCTAATACATAATGTGACACACTCTGAAATGCAAAACTATTCACAAGGTTCTCTGCAATGCTGTGCAGGGGCAATTAGAATTTTGCCGCTAGGCCCTTGATGAGTTCCTCTATCTCCGAAGTATCCTGGGAACAGTATCATAAATCTGCCAGTTAATATGCATGATTTAGGTTTGTGTTTAACTTTGCATAATGTGAAACAGAACTTAAAATTTTACCACATAGCACCGCTGAGTAAAAAAAAAAGGGAAAATAATTCATTTTGGCAGTAAACAGTGCAGAAAGGAGTAGGCATTGTAGACACAAAAGGCCTGTGTGGGTAAAAGAAACCTGTCTGTCAGGTACTGCCTCCACACGGCACTGAATTCACTCCAAGAGCTTTTTCTTTCAGTGTAGACACTATCCAAGCAATTACCAAGTTGTAACTGAGTTTACTGACAAATAAGCGCTGGGGGGACTGAGCTGAGAATCAAAATGGCACTTCTGCTTCCAAACAGAATTCTGTAATCTCATGACTTTACAGCACATTAATCTACAATTTGAATAAGAGTATCTTCAGCAGAACTGCTATTATCTTCTGGCTTTTTCCAGCACTTGACATGGCTCACAGTTACATATTCCCTGAGTTCAAGTGACCTTCTGAACAAGCACACAGGCTCATCTGGCCCTTGGGGGAAAACACCAAGCCACAGAGAGATGAATTCGATACATATGGTTTCCCACTTCTTGGCAATAATTTCACCAAGAAAGCTGCCAGACCAATTCCTATCAAAGTGCACATATGATTCACACACTGCACTAAAAAGAAGAGAGGGAGAAGAAAATGATGTGGGAATGATGAACAGCGCTGGGAACGGTAAGCCAAATGTCTGGCTGTGCTGAAACACTGATAATTGTCTTTTTCTTCAAGAGGTCAAATCCGACATATGATTTAAAAGAACTTAATAAAAATGCAGAGTTCGATTTGGTGAGATGGAAATAGTGTTTACAAAGACAGAAAAGATGCTACTCATCTTGTGGTGGTATGGATTCCAGTGGAGCATTGTCAAAAACTAAACAGATCCAAACCAAAATAACCATCATTTAGTCTCATGGGGTATCATGCGGAACAATCTAGCTTGCGTTTTTGGCTGTCTCAAAGATATAGCATGTCGTCCTGCTGCAGTGTGCACGAACATGCTTAAAAAAATAAACACTAATCTATTCCATTTCAACATGAAAATCAAATCCGCATGGAAAGAGATGCATTGTAAAAATCAGCTTGCCTGATAAGGAAGAGAGAGAAAAGTACCCTACCGTTTTCTGTGTTCTCGTGTTCAGTGTCGGTGAGAGTTAGGTTGGAGTTTGCCCTGCTGGAGAGGCACGAGCTGCGGCCTGACTTGGTGTTGCTGCGGCCCCATAATCTGACCACATGCTCTGGTGACATGATGCCATCTGTCTCTGTGTCTGCATCTGAGCCCACACTGACTGAGTAGTCGCGGTGTGGCAGCCCCAGGTCAGTCCTGTATGTGGCTACGTGTGATGGGAGGGCCTCTCCAAAGCCGAGGTTTCGAAGGGAGAAGTCTGCTCCTGTAAATGCAAAGCCAATGAATACAAAGCTCTGGTAATGAAATCTGCCACTAACTGCATCACTTAACATAATGAACTGTATTCATTGCAGAAAAATATGACAGCAATACCCTGGCCTTCAGCGGCGCAGTAACAATTTAAAAGCAAAAGGTTTCACAAGCAGCAGTTGTAGAGTTACATGAAGATGCAGATGCAATTAGTATTTAATCATCTTTAGCATATTTCAAAGTGTTGCTTTCAACACACCTATGTGATGTCAGATGCCAGATTTGTATCTTGTTTTCAGTTAAGTATATGTCAAAAAGGATTAGCAAGCTATCACATTCTTCCCACCTTTTTTGGAATCGGTGTTATACAATTGATGTTTTCGTTTTTTCTTCCATTCATAAGCAACATTAGTTTTCAAATGCCACATGCCTTTTATATCTTTACATGTCGGATTTGAAAAATGAGACATCTGTCACTTCAATTTTCTCTCTCCTAAGTTCTCTACCAAGGTAATTGGAATTACCACTGCAAGTCATGAGACTTGTAAAGCAGTCCTTGATGATTTGAGGATCTCATTAGATTCTGTAACTGCTGAAAATGAAAAAAATAAATAAAAAAATCAAAGGCTGTTTCTTTCCTTCAGTGCACCACCTAAAGGACATGGCCTATGTTACTATGATTAAAATTGTATATTTTTTAGTGAAGCGGTAGACCTATGTCTCAGATGGATTTAAGGTTAGCTCGACAGTGTCATCACATCTGATTTGAACTCTGATGATCAATAATATATCTGAACGAGCAGGTAAAGGTATGCATGTCTCCCATGCAGTTTTTAACACTGGCATGGTGAGTTCAATCCCTGGTCACCTCTGTTAATAGTCAAACAATGCAGAGTGACCTCTACAGCGACTGAATGTGAACTGCAAAGAGACTCCTCATTAAATTGCAATGATGCCTATATTGAGATCAGGCACCAGGCAGCAATGTTCCCTTCACCTAATAACCTGCGTGTCGTTCATTGTGCATCGCTAATATACTTATAGATGAAGCGTATTAATATCAATGACAATCTCTGTTATTGACATAATTCCACAGTATTTCTAATATTGGCACAGCTAAAGCTAACCTTGCCGGCTGAACTCGTCCACTTCGTGATGAACCATTTCCTTGACACGGCTCCCATAGGCCATCCTCGAGTCATGGTCGAAGGCCTTGAGCGTTTCGCTTGAGCTGTAGGATTTGGGGTTGGGTTTGCCATCCTCACTGTCTGCTGAGGAGCTGGTGTAACGGCGCTCTGTGTCCTGCCGGGCCGTGAGTGAGCGGTAAGGTCTACGTTCCTTCACTTCCATGGCTGACTCCACGCTATTTTCAACATCAAATGTGGGTTACAGTGCCAGTTTAGAGTGATTCTGTAAAAGAAAACCACAAACAAAAAGCACAGATACGTGACGCCTTGACAGCATCTTTAAATGCAATCCTTTCATGCATCATCAAAAATACAATCACTTACAACCATCATTAACAATTATATTAAGAGGTATCTAATATAAACATCATTAGGAATTGGAAATCACTTCTACACACACACAAACACACACACTTAACCAAGCAACTGTGAGAATAAATAAAATGCAAATGCATGTTTCCAAACAGCCGTGCATGCATGGCTCAGCACACACAGGGAGAGCATGAAGAACCGCCAGGATTAGATTTAATAAAATATGGCACAGCAAATCTTGCACCTATAAAGTTTACGGTGCAAGTCTCCCACAAATATTCTATTTTATGTGCCATATAGAAATGCTGGGCCTCCAGCATCTGTAAAAGTGGCAGGTGTCCTTCCATGAATTGTGTTGTTTATAAGTTACAAATCATCACCAGTTGAAAACTGAGGAGCTAAAAAAAACTAGGGCTACACTGAACCAGCAGAGATGATTAAAATCTGAAACATAAAACCCCAACTGTCAACTAGCACACCGAGCATAAGATCAATGGAGGGAGGGAATTTTAGCATCCAGCTATGTCCCGTGTTTTATTTTCTTGCCTTGAAAGACAAAATATTCAAAACGGCAGAAAAAAAAGAAACAAGCTTTAAAAGAAGTCGAATATATTCAAACATAAATGTTTTTAGTTTCGCTATATATTAAAAAAGTAAAACAGACAACAAATGAGAAAGAAAAAAAGTGCTGTTATAGTGCAACATGATCTATATTAATATTACAGCACTTAGCTGATGACACAGTGCAAACAGCTCATTCGAAGCGACCGCATGGTTTTAAGATATTGAGCTGGATTAAGAAACGTCAATGTGGATGCGAACTTGATTAAAGGCTTGGTCGCTGTTTACTTTGAGGCTCGATCACTGAACATTGGTAATTAGTGAGCAGACACTGAAGCAAAAATATTCTCCTGCTTCTTTTAAATCCAGTGTTATGATGATATATCCATGAAAACATGTCATGAGCTGAAGACCTTATCATTCATGCTTCCTCTATACAACTCGCTCCATGCTTGAAAATGTATTTTACAGCAGCATAAGTCAAAATGGGATGCAAGTGACTGGATAAGAGAGCACAGATATTTGAAAGAGAGATAAAAAACTACTCGTGGTAAATCTGGGACTTTTTAGTGACAATATGCTTGTGTTGTTTAGACAAGGATTTTTCCACAAGATAAGCTCTTTATGAATACTGTATGAGATTCGTGCTGGACAGAACAGTAAACAATAATCCTTAGTGAACTATATTTGCCCCTGCTTCCAAAAAAACAAAACCAAAAAAAAAAAAAAAAAACCTTTATTGAAGAAGCCATTGTAGGGGTTGGGGGTTTCTTTTTGTATGTATTGACAGCTGAAAAGATCCTAGTGATTAATGACTTGGGGCCTCAATACCAGGACCTCCGCCACATGGAGAGGGGAAATGCTCCCACTCTGCAGCCGCAAGAGCACTTCAGCTGCTCCCAAGATTTCTGATGCAGCTTGTATGGGTTGCTAATTTTTACCTTTTTGCTCAAGATCCTTGATGCTATGCAAATGTGAGAGAGCACAGAACAAGCAGCTTTGTAAAGTTTCAAGAATGTTCTGTAAAGTGCATTGTTTTTGTTTCCAAAGAGCTGAGCTCAGTGCTTCGGCCATCTCTCTTCTGTACAGCCCCTGCTCCTCATTATTAATCGGCTGGTATGCAATGAGATGTATCTTTGAGGCCATGGGAAACCCAGAGGAGTTTTTCAAAGAAGCAACAGGCCATACACGATGACAGATGCAAATGTAGGTCCTGCAAACACATCCACCTTGACTGCAGCTGTCAGAGTTTCCACAAAAAGCATGTAAAACTAAACAGTGCTCTTATTCATAAATAGGCTACATCTGGCATTATCATTGTGTTTCAGCACCAGAAAGCAAAGCTGTTGTTTTTGTTCATCTGTCTATGTCTAAATCATGGGAGAAGGAGCCAAAACAAAGAAAATGCCACTGTTGTATTATTTCAATGTACTGGTACGTGAAGATAATAAACAGAAGGTTTTACTGAACCAAGATGTCTCAACACTTAATGAGAAACAGAAGCAAGAAGTGATAAGAGCACTATTTTTAAAGTATTATTATCATCTCATAGCAAGGCACAGGGGACTGAAAGTAGAAGCTTGAAACACTGAAGGAGAAGGTTAATGAGGGCACATTCACAAAGACTCAGTTAGAAAAGTTATTTACAAAGACCAGTGAAAAATGACTGCCATGGATTGAAATCTCTGAAACGAAGATAACAATCACTGGCTTTTATTTCAAAGACAAAGTTCCTCTAAAGCTTGAGCTGCAGAGCTTGAGCAGTGCCAAAAAGAAGCTAACTGCATATCTATGCAATGATCCAAAATCAATTGAGGTCTCTCTGGATAGACAAAAGAAATGGTAGATGGTCTGTTTTCCCCTTTCAAACAATTGCACACTCTACATTTTTCAATTGCATTGTCTACAATTGGCCAGAGTAGAGTCAGGCTGTCTGTGGGTGTGAAGCAAAGGTACAGCAGTTGTAAGCAGAGTAATAATTTGGTTCTGCAGAGGAAGTGTTGCAGCGACTGAATTGCGTCAACAGATACAGTGATGTTGCATACAATGCTTGTTGATTTGTATGTTGAGGGCTTAACCGCAGACTCACACATCATTAAACATCCTTTTCTTCAAGAGCTAAACAACCTTGGAAGCACAGCCTACGTGTGAAGGTGTGGACGTGATCGATCGCCATGGCAGAAGAATTCTGCTCTTCAACGTTTCTACGGTGCAGCCAACAACTGAGAACAAATTATGATCAGACAATAAATGTTCTGAATAGGTGATCACTGATAAGCTCACGACGATCGAAACTGCTCCGGAAAAAGTTAATCACAAGTTCATTCTTTATGCTGCCTGCATTATTTTACTGTCTAGGATCAAAGATTCAAACCAGTTTAACATATCGGACAAAAGGCAGAACTTCAGTTTAAAGTACTGCCAGTGTCTGAAGGTAAGTAACCACCCAAGCCATCAATCACATACACACTTAAGTGCCACTGGATTGGCATTGGATGAACACACAGGGTGGCCAGCTATGTTCTTCTGTTAAAGAGTTCTCTTTTCAATGCAGGCCATTACTTCCCTAAATTTCAATTTCGCATTAAAAATGTAATCATCTTCGTCACTACAGATCTTTGCATAGGCCAGTTAACCAGCAGCACTGTTCTTAAACACACAACCAAAGGATTTATAAGACTCAATCAATACCAATTATCTTTTTCTGATTAACTTAAGAAAACTTCAGAAAGTAGGGGAAAACACCCATCATGAGCTCCCAGAGGGCAAGGTGAACTGTTTGTTTTGTCTGGCCAGCAGTCCAAAAACCAAATATATTCAACATACAATGCAAGAAAATTGAGTTTTTGCTGCTCAAAGGATGCATGCTTGTTAGTATTAAGTCCATCCATGAGTTTCCCGGCCAAAAATGGGGGTTGATGTTAAGTTTTGTTGAATTTTTTTCTGATTGCGTTCCATTCTTTCTGGATAATCAGCACTTCCAAACTCCCCAAAACCAATTAACGCTAAAGCCGTATAAATGTGAGCAGGCTGAAAACTTTGTCGCTTCAGAGGAGTTCCTTGATGCGATGGTAGCTGCTTGCACTTCACAAAATCTGTCAAACCAACCCATGAAACAAACCACCAGCACTGAATGGGCACTTCCAGAAGCCCCTGTTAAAACACTCATTGAGGTTTTTGCTGGGCAGATCGTTGTGACCATTGCTCCAGTGTCAGGAGTTGGTTAAATATGGGATCTAAATACGTGGGTGGCGTTTGGGGTACAATATAAATGCAAATGACTCTGTACTATCCATCAAACAATTAGCAGTGTGCTGAGAATTGCTATTCAGTGCTGCGGCATATAAATCTCGCCTTCACTCTGCACACAACCCTGTTTTCCATGATAATTAACCGCTTGCTGCTCTTTACATGTTGCAGATTTTCTATGCAGAATTCCAAGACTTATGTTAACTAACATTTTCAGGAGACACAGAAAACAGATGAAGTAACACACATGCACGATGTTTGACAAATCCCTTGGAGTATAATACGATGATTACAGATTACTTGTCTGTGAAATCACTTAATTACTTACTACTATTACTAATTACTATCACTAAGATTGAGACATAATGTGTTACTGATTAGTGATGACATTTTTAGACAGATTACTGCTGATAAACAGAGCATGAGCTAAATTCCAATTTATAATCTCAGCAAAATAAAAAAGTAATATCTGCCAGTCATTGTCAACATATATATTTAAGGCATCAGGTGACAAAGTTTTTAAAATATGTTTTTGGTGTATATCTGTTTTGTTATTATCTAATCTGGTCACGTCGTCAAAGGATTAGTGACAGTTAGCTCACAACACTGCAGACAAAAGGTATATACACAAAAGCAGCCTGTAGTGCAACAGAGAGGAAATTTGGGCAGATATCAAGAACATTGTCTACAAGATCCATTGAGAGCAAGGAAAGCTCCATACAGGCACCACTTATTTCTATTCTGGAAATCTTTCACATGCCTCGGCTCTATAGAAAACCCTCCTCGGTCAACAGAAAGGTGTGTTTTCAATAGAGGAAAAAAAGACTTGGGTAGATGAGGTGGTGGGGGGGGGGGGGCTGAATGGCTTGCCAAACAGACCTGAATTCTGTAGTGCTAATGCAGGCTGGGGAGAGAGAGGAGGGGGCATGGTAGCGGAGGGGCATCTCAGCAGCCGCCTCCTTCCGGGATCAAAAGCGAGCCCCGCCAGCGAGTAAAACAGAATGCGTAAAAGCCTTAACATAAACAAAAGTAGCCTGGGCCCACTGCTGCAGCACGCTCCCTGCTACTAATCACTCTAAGCAATTCAAGGCTTCGTCCTGACAGAGGGAGCAGGCAATGCAATAATGCTTTTAAACCAGCCTGGTAAATAACATGGAGAAGCAGTCTATTTACAATCACTTCCTGCACTGATGTATGCCCTGACCTTGGCCAAATACAGCAAAATGTTAGCAGCGCTATGTCAGGCCGAAAAGTTCACTTATCCATTATCAATATTTCTGGCGAACCACAGAAAATACATTTGTGTGTTTTGCTGGTTTGCCACTGCAGCATAGGTGCATGTGAGAAATGATCCAGCTACATATCCTAAACTGAATTAAAGGAAATAAGTCATCTGGACTCATAAGGTTTACTACAGCCCCGAGGAGCAACTGAGACAACAGATAAATTTGAAATTCTTGCAGGTTTTAAAGAGGAACTCTCCACTGAGGTGAAGTGCTTCTGTTCCCAAGCATGCCTGGTGAGTGCAGAGGTCACCGTGGTGGTGACCTGTCTCTCATTAGTCTACGATTAATGCTCATTATCCTGCAAAGGCTAGACCTGAGTTTGATTTATAGTTTGGCCTGCGGTGAAACCAAACCTAATACCAGCTAAGCAATAATCAACTTACTGTAAACTTGCTACTGTCAAAGTTACTGTTACAAATGTCTGAGGTTTCCTGCTGTAGCCTGAGGAAGGTCTATGGGAGCGCAATGCTGCAAATAAATGATGCTCTGATCAAAAATATTTTACATGCAGTTCTGTAGCCTTTGGGGTTAGTTCAAAAATGCATTTTCCCACTGCATGTAAATTGTGTCTGTTTCATGTGCCAACTTTTGAGATATCTGCCTTAGAGATTTCAGCCACTGTCACTAATTCAATAGAGGTGAATTGAATTACATTTTTGCTCACAGCGCTGAAAAATTACATTTAAAAAAATTAACAGCGACGTCTTTCCAGAAGCAATGTCCCTGTTATTCTAAATATTCCACAGATCATGCTGTCAACATTTTCCATTAGAACTACTTTCTACCTAAGATACAGTCAGTCCCTTTGAAAACTGTCAACAGCAAGGTCGTCACACGGTGAGGTGGACAAACAAGAATCCATTTACCTCCACTGTCGGTACAGAGACACATACTTCAGAGCTTTAGTGGATAAAAACTAAACTACTGTAATACCAGTTACTGTTAGAGTGAAAAGCATGTTTTTGGTAACATAACTCCCAAAATGTGGGAAGGAAAGGAAATCGTAATTATGAGCCAATGAACTCATTAACATACTTTATATTGACCTCTGCTCCAAGATCAGCTTGCATTCCTCAGTCTCCTCCCACAGCGTTTGGACCACACACTCCTGTAGCTAACAGCAATATATTCAACAGAGTTCTTTCAGGTGACATTATGAGCCTTCTGGTAGCTAAACTGGAGGTAGTCTGCTATTCGTCCACATAATGTGGGAACAGCTGGTGAAATCTCTAAATGTACTGTATGACCTCACCATCTGAACATATTTTAGCGCACACATTAATTCATACATTTTCTTGCTGAGCGCTGATCAATTCACTCTCATTTTGATTTTGAATGCCACTGAATATTCTGAGCAATTCTGCACTTCTACAGTAGAATTATTAAATGTTGGTAACTGGTCAAATAACCAGTACCGTCTTACTACAAGTGAAAACCTGTGCGGCTGGTGTTTGACTTGTCCTCTCTGCATTTCTGAATGGACCAAACCCACATCAAAGAATCCTTTCTTCTTACTGTAGCTTACAATTTTAATTATAATTTTGGACAAATACTTCTCCAACAAAATCTTCACAAAAGCACCATCTGTGATTCCTAGATTTTTGAAGTCCATTGTATTTTAATGTAATACTGCCACTTCCATTTGCCTCAGCATCTCAGAAAAAAGCCCTTTACCTTTCCAATGCTTAATATACGAATGGCTTTATCAAATGTCACTTGCCTTCGACTCATTATACAAAAACTGGTTGTACTGTACAGGCCTGTTCTGTATTGGCCTTACAAGTATTCATGCAATTGATGTCGCCACTTTAAAGAATGCAAAATGAGGTGAAAGTTAATGTTTATTGTTTTTCCCCCCAGCACTTTATTAGTTTTCCATTCAACCCTGAGTGTAGGCTGCCTAGGTAATTTAAAAGACTCTGAAGAGTACTAAAGGAGCAGAAATGGAAGCAGGTGACTCCCATGCTATGACATTGCATTCAGATGGTAGAATGAAATGGCTGCAGTTTCTTAGAAAACATAATATTTACAAAATAATTCACTGATGTTATCACACCTGGGTGCCACTAATGATCCTGCAGTTTACTGGGTCCAAACATGGTGCATGAATTATGTTTAGTAGTCTAATGGTGAGGTAAGTGTAACATTTCACTCATTCTGTTAAAATAAATATATTTATTTAACATTTTGTAAAGAAAAAAGTAAAATGTTTAAGCAAATCAAAAAGATACAGTGCAGTACATCCTGACTGTCTAGACTGAGATGAGCCAGATTTCAGTTGACTTTTCAGAATTTGTCTCAAATGTGTCTCAAGTGACCACTTGTGTTTGGATTTCACTTGCCTACCCGATATGCAAATAACCATGTAAATCACTTTGATTCCTGTAGGCCAGAAAGAACTGACTGCAAATAAAGTCTATACTCACAGTCCACAACATAAAGAACTTTGTCACCTGAATCCCTAAAATCAGTGGCTCCAGCATATTGGACATGAATGTGTTGTACTGTGGGTGCAATCACACCTGTGTTTAGAGCTGTCCACTTGTAATCAGATCACCTGATGCATGCTTTTCTTCACTCGGCTTCTTTCCCTGTGTGCCAGGATATGAAGACAAGGCCAATAAATGGAAGAACTCCCCTCAAAGAGACTGTGAGACAGCACTGGCTGCTGGATACCAATTACAATCCACTCACAATGGAGGTCCTGATATTTCCTCATGATATCTAACTCCTGTATGCCCAGAGTAAGGAAGTGCACTGCAAAGATCACAAACTTAGCAAGGTCCTAAAATCACCTATCACCACAGTAGGGGCCCGCCCCTCAGGGGAGAACCAATCATTTCTTTTTAACTTTCCTTTTCTTGCCGGATTCCCTGAGACATTTGGCAATTGAGTGTAAAATATCACATCACATATTGGAATCTTAGTTGTTGAGTTTACAATGAAATATAGAAATATTAATGAATATTAATTTCTGGCAAGCACTGAAAATGAGTAGTATTGGTTTGGCTGTTGTCCATTGAGTCGCATTGTGTGAAGTAAGTGCAGGAAACACAGCGCCGTACAATTATGTATATACAGTATCATATACTGTATATTCACAATACAGTGAACACAACATAATCACCCCCTGCCAATCAAAATAAACTATGACACAGTGGGAAGTGCTGTATTTTTTTCAATTAAAAGTGTCAGTCAATCACATAAACTGGACTAATTAGGTTTCCTCACAACAGCAATAGTATGGATCTTAGCAGGGCATTGCAAAATGAATTAGCTAACATGGCGGGCTTGAGAGAACACGAACATGAGAACCATGTGATAACCCGAACAAGCAGCATGAACAACTGTGTTGTTGGAGACAATAAAACCAGCTGCTGTTCAATATCAACAGTAAAAAATCAGCACACACAGCAAAGCCAGGCGGAGGGTTCCTGCATGGTAATGATCTTACTCTAAGTGCCTAACTGAGTCATCTCTGCAAGCCCTGCTTTGACAACCACACACCTCCCACATCTCCCATCTCAGCAGCCTCTGGGTGGGGCTAATCACTCTGTAGCTTCATCATCGACTGGATGACAGCACTGGCTGTAAAGATGCTCTGTCTAGAGGGCGTGGCTGCTGCAGTGGCCTACTGTAAACACACAGGGCTTGTTTTCTAGGGCTGAAAACAGAACACCACAACATCGCATTAAAAAAAAAAAAAAAAACATGACATGGGGAAATGCATTTTGCCATCTTTTCAGTGCTATAGTGCAGACAAGAATCCCGAGAGGATTTTCCCAGGGCACTGAGAGTTGGTGTATGCTGATTTGCCCCTAACTGATTATGACATGAAATGGCTGACGGGGAGCTTGGCAGTGCTGTGTTGACCTGCGCAATCCCCTTCCTCTGCCTCGAAGGCACCAGAGGTCTGCACTCTCTGATCCCAATGGCTGAACATTAGAGAGTGCTGCAGCTTGTAAAAAGCCTTACGCACAAACGCCTGCGCGATCCCTGTTTTCTGCTTATCTACTATCATCTTTTAATGCAGCTTTTACTCCCCAGTGAAAGCCTCATGTAACATGCTGTGAAAACACAAAACAAAACAAAATCAAAGATTCACATTGTGTCTTTTTCTCTGTCATCTTTATTGTTGATGCATAAGAGGGAAATGGCCTTTCATCTATCAGGGCTGGGCACTGCATCCTCCTATATATGAATTTAATTCTCCAAGTAAATTAGGATTGATCACCATAGCTCTAGGCCACAATCAGCATCCATGATCCAATCAGGGCTCGGCCCTAGACAGAAAAGGATACTTCCATAAATAAAAACCATATGAGAGCCAGCAAGTGCCCATAACACTGGGGGGAAATTTGATTACCCTCTCCCTCTCTACAGGTGTGCTTTTAGCCTCCTACCTTCGAAGACTGCCAGTCTGATATAATGCCACACTATGTGCATCCTCATTGTTGTTTTCCTGCACTAAGGGTTTTACATCATACTTGCATCAGCGGATGTGAGCACCACATGCTGGAGTCACTGCTAAGCAGGCGATGCCCATGGAAGCCTGGCTGAGGACGATCCCAGTGAGACAGGATCTGTCAGGAGCGCCTTGCCCAGCGACACCCAGGGTAATAAATTACCCAGAATTAACACGTCATCCTGCGCTCCACACAGCAGCCGCACTCCACTCACGCCATGCCGCTTAATGGATCTATTAACCAAATGGATACAGGGGTAAACTGCTTTCAGAGCTGAAATTCTTGTTTGGTATATGCTACAACATAAGCTGAGAGAAATCTGCTCTTGCATTTGACATTAAAAATGTAAGTAGGTTTTCATGCAGGCCTCGTGCAGACTACTTTTTTAAGATTAAATACACATTCTTGATTAAGAAATGCAACATTATTTAGTGTTAGAGCATTCTGATTTATGGAGGTTTTGTGTCCACTGACTTGCACATTTTTTACATATCATCTTTGTTGGAGTAGTTATGACATCCTGTGCTTCAGACAGGAAATCTGTGCAAACAGAAAGCACTACGAATTGACAGCAAGCTCAGAAGCTACCCGCAGCACTCCCTGTGTCACCTGTTTGGGAATTCCTCTGAGATGTGTCTCCACAGCCATTAAAAGCATACTATCCTGTTGATGCCTGTCGCTGATAGCAGGGGATATTTAGCAGATAATTCAAAATGCCAGTTTCCCGGTCTGTATCTCCTTGGCATCTTTGGCACGCAACCAGCACTGTGACATGCTGACAGCGTGGCACACGGCACCAGGCAATTTCTGACCAGTGCTCACTGATCACAAAAGGTAAATACAGATAAGAGCGAGGCTCATGGACAATATCATTTCTTTAGGACTAAGCTGAGATGTTTAGTCTGTAGTGCAGGTGATAGACACTGTTCAAATTAACACTCACCTTTTGCAAAAATAAATAAAAATAAAAACTGTAAAGCATGTACGACTGTATGAGTTTAAAAATGGCTATTTTCTCACAGGCTAAAACTGGTATGGACTACACAGCAATAATCCCTTCTATTTTATCTCCCTGCCATTAGGATAGTGGCAACATTTCTTCCCCCAAAGCTTCATCTTTCCCTTTTTCCACTTTTTGCATATTTTGCCTGCATCAAGAAGAAAGCAGACCTCTGGAGCCACAATGGAATTCTGAACAGTGAGAAAGCATGGAACCTGAAAAGCATAAAACTATGAAATCTGAATGATAAAACCTTACTGAAAAATATGCATAATGTTGGTGGTTGCTGCAAAGTAGAAATTCTAATTTATGACATGGCTTCATGCACAAAATGGAAGAGATCAGTCACCAGTCAACCAAGGCTGCTGTTACATTATGTGCAGTTTAGTATCTCCTATGAACACATTTCTTGTTGACTCTCTCTGAATTCAAGAATGCAAAATCCTGGCTTCAGGCTTTCAATGGTATCTTTACTAATTCATGTATTTTTACTTTAAAAAACTTAGAATTTAAGTAGTTTTCCCTAATTATGTGCTCTTTGCTTTCATCCATTTCTGACTCAACCTCCAATTAAATTTAAGATACAACCAAGACTGATCAGTTGGGTAACTAAACTAGAGAAGGAGGAGTGATAGAAACAGGGGGGGAAAGTATTGGTCTAAGTCACTCTAAATGTGAATTAGTGAATTAAAACAGAAATGGCAGCCATGTCAGTTTCTCACCACAGTGTTCCTCTTTCAATAATTCATTAGAAACTTTTGCTGCTTTTTTTCAGGATGTATGACACACATCCAATTTTTCTTGCATGGTTTTAACAGAGCTCCACTACTCTTACATAATCTTTCAAGAATAAATCTCCACATGCTAAAAAGTCACAACTATAGCTGCCAATTAAGAGATGATGCTCCCAATTGCATCCACAGTATCAAAAGACAAAATCTGCTGGATGGAAGCATTCCTGTGGGCATGTCTCTTGAAATGCTGCAAACCTCAGCCTTGCTTGTGAGGAATCCAGCCGTTATTGAAAGAGGACTGCCACATAAGACCACATCCAATTCGTGAGGAGTTAATTGGGAAGGAACTGCCATTAAAATTGACTTTTTTGACAGTGTAATAACTGCAGGCTTACTGTAGCCACTGAGACCGTTTCAAATTTTTGAGCACTCTGGACGTTTTAAATTCATATCAGAACAGTGACCAACTCCGCTTTAGTCCAAGTCATGTTTTAAATACAAATACCGAGTTGACATGTGGTACAGATCCTTTCGTAGTCAAATCCACCATAATGTCCAGTGTGATTCAAATAACAAATCAAATGAAGAAACCCAAATCAAGTCAGAATAAATCACAGTCCAGCACCAATGAAATATAGAAAATAAAGTCTTCTAAGTTCATTTTAAAAAGTGTTTTGCATCCAATCAGTAGGAAAACCTTTCAAATTAAGTCCAAACCAAATCTTATTTGATTCTTTTAATTAAAGTCTCAAGTAAACAAAAGTGATTTGGAAAAGTTAATATACTGCAACCTGAGGAATGACAGAGATCAGCAGCACTTCACAAAATGCCAGTGAAGGAAAGGAAAGCTGATACTCATATTAAGTCTACATCTACCAGGTTTTTTGCTGAGCATCAAGGTTCAAAAGGGGAGAGACCTGCTCACGTGTGCTGATTGTCTCCTGTTTAAGTGGGGTCAAGAAAGACCACACTGAGCCATGAGCATGAAGCCTCACCAGAAAACACCCTCTCTTAACCTGGCATACCATGCTGCATCTCTCCAGGACAAAGACAAGCTTTATGCCCCTGCACTTAAAGCTGCTCTCTGGTGAAACCTCTTATGAGGTGGACTTGCTTAAAGTTTAATGGGAAAGCCCATACAGAGCAGTGGACCTGGTAAGAAAACCTAAACTCTAGCCATCGCTCTGGATCTGACACAATGCGTTAGGGCATACATTACTACAGAAGGCAGAGAGATCTCGAGGCAAAGGAAGAAGTGAATAAAAATACTGAACAAATAACACTTAATTGAGGTCAGTGTGATTGAACGCTGCAAGGCTAGGATGGCTTTAACATAGGTTCCAGATGGCAGGCTGTTATTTCACTGTGCCCTGCTAATACTGCAGGATTCGATGCTGGTAACCTGAGTGTCCCTTGGGCCCCCCTGGCTCCTCCGCTGCACCGAAATCAGGGCCAGGCTCCCTCCACTGCTACTCTGCAGGTTTGCTCAACTTTGAAAGGGGGATTGTTTTGGTGTGGTAGTGGAGGAGGGGTGTGTGTGTGGAGGTGGGGGTTGTGCAGTGCTGAAACAAAGCATGTTAACACCATCTCCGTGTTTAACAAGTTTGGAAACAAGCAGGGGTTTCCTTCAAATCCTCATTGGAGGCCGTTTCATCTCTCCTTGACAGCAGCAGAGAATCCCAGAGTTTTACACTCATCTTTCTTCCTCGGGCTGCTTCACATTAAACTGACTGAAACACGCTCATCCTGTCATGTGAATATCTAAAATCTGCTACACATCAATATCTCTCATCACTAATTCCTCTGAAAATTAAGAGGAAACATACAGACCAACGATGCATCTTTGAAAATGTTTTAAAGCCAGTACATTCATGCAGTTTTTCAGTGTTGTGTTAAAATTAAAGTACATTTGAGAGTCAAGGCCACAGCTGAGAATCCCAGTCACACTGTAGTTCTGGGTGCAGTCCAAGTATAGGCCAGTTCTTCCTCCTACTTCTGTTGTTTCTTCAAAAATTAGCCGACCATTTGAATTAGACTATAATTTACATTCACAATGTAAACATTTCACCTTCCTTCCAATAAAAGCATTGGCTCCAGGCCCACGTGGCGCTAAATTGGAGTAAAGAACTAAATACAATGAATGCTTGAATGCAAACATTTTATTTCTTAGAAACACAAACAAAAACAATTATAGGTAGACAGAAGTTACTCCTGGCACTGCCTTAATGTAAAAAGCTTAAGAAGGATAAAAAAGCAGTGGCAAAATACCTTTACATAAACCTGCCTGCATTATGTATTTGTATGCATTTAGTCTACAGCCATTTCCACACAAGACTAGCAGTCTGTAATGCTCCAAAGTCAGGTAATTATCAATCAGCCGGCCAACCTCTGTTTTCATGAATGCATTTGTACTGAACATCTTTATAGGCAACCAGAATCAAAACTGTACAAAACAATACGAGATGCAACAACATACTCTGGCCCAAGTTTGTGTATAATAGACAGGTGTTAGGCAAAAAGGAATACGGCTCAGAGAAGAAATTCTATTTTCAAAGGCTGGATGTTTGAACTGAAAGTGCTTTCGGTGCTGCATACTAATATGCATTTTAGGCTGAGAGGAGCTGAACCTTTTTCAGATAATCTGTCACCCATGACTGTTTCAGCACTGACAATGACCTGCACAAAACATGCAGCAGTCATTTAACACCCTCTGTGCCACCGTTATTACGTTGACTAATGTTAATAATGCTTTATTTTATTGAGTCGTTTGCTCTTTGACCTTCAACACAAGAAAACAGAATGAAAATGCAGTTTGTTGACTCATCCAGATGTTATGAGCCCACACTGATCTGTCTCTGAACTCACTGAAAATTGCGAGGTGAGCCAAGGCCGAACCAGGTTTTGGATATCAATAGCCTCTGAATCTGGCAGCAGTCAATTAAAGCACACACACCATATGCACCATAACTACTCAAGAAATGAGGCTGACACCTCCCACAACCCAGAATTAACAGATGATTTTCAAAATAAAGTGTAATACACTGATCTTGCTATGTTATTAGGCAACATTAACATAAATCAGAGTGGGCGAGACATTGTAGCTGCTTCAGCGTCAGAATTACATTTTATGGAAAATCATAAGCTTGAGGAAAATCTAAATCCTCATAATGAAGCGTGATGTATTGCTCTCATTCTGAAGTATGCTCTATGTGTACTGTGTAAACAATACATGTGTTTGCTTGTCAGTGCACATTTCCATATTTTTCTCATCTTTGCATGCAAAATGATTTATTGTCTTTGTCTGCATTTAATAAAACCATACCTCTTCTTTAGAGCCTCAAACTGCTAAATCAGACTCAGGTGATCCAGATTTCTCTTTTTGAAGCATTTCCAGGACATTGTCTCAGAATGAAAGGCTCATTTTAACGTGTTGAGACGACAGCGACATTCAGCATGTTTTAAACACCTGTTGTATGTATAATGTTTTACTCTTCAGAAAAAGATGAACCATCTCTGTGGGATGATTGATCAGATTTTATAATCGGGAGATTCTACACGCTCCTGTTTTTTGAAGCACCTTCTTTCATAAGCAGGAGCTCCCATGAGAACAGGTCAGACCAGACCTCGCTAGCGGAAACTGGCCAGCTCACTTTCTGAAATGTAGCTTATTTTTCATTCTTTTGTTTCCTTCTCCTATTTCATTCATTTTTGTTTACCTTTCATCTTTTCGGTGTGGTCAATCGGGCTACAGTGTGCGCCACACGGGAAGTAAGGACCGTAAAACAAATCAAAAAACTTGGACAGCTTAATGTCTTCACATGTCTCTTATTGTGCCTGAGCTGCTTGTTGAACATTTCAAATCAACTAAGTGATTCATCTAAGATGAAGAAGCTCTATGCCCTATTAAGTAACAAATGCAGCTGTGGAGCAGCATCAATGATATTAAGTACAAACCTTGGAAAACATTAGAAGCTGCATAGAATAATAATAAAAAAAATGCATTGCATCATACTGAAACACTTCCATAGACAAAGACTGTTCTCAACCCGCAGAGCCACAAGGAGTCCTTGACCTGACGCTAACAAATAAAAATAAATAACTAAAACAGGAGTTATGAGCTTCTCAGACGACAGCAATAAATAATCCTAGCTATGGGTCAAGCTGTGTATTATAGCACAGCAGTTTCCTTCACTATGATATTCTTCTACCTCAGCACATCAGCAGCCTTCCCAGTCATGATCCAAATCATATAAGCTCCTTCAATGTTTCTGCTTGTGTTCAGGCGAATACAAAAACATTTCAGGCACATACAGAGCTGCACTTACAGCTACTAAGGAGCTGGCCCGGAATACTAAAAGCTTGGAAAGAAAATACAGGCAACTTATGGCTTTGAGTCATACCAGCAATGTACTGTCTGCACAGAACCTCCGCCCAGCTGAGGCTTTTCATACATCTCCTGTCTCACACTCTTTTCAGTTTGCACATTTTCTGAACACGGATTTAAGCACCACAATCTTCAGCATAGTATCTATAAAGTGTTGTGAACAACATGCCTTTATTAAAAATGTGCATGTCTTAGTCCCATCTGGTCTGTGATGCTTCTGGAAGTATGCCATGTATTTAAGTTTTCTAGAATACAGTGACCTTGGATTATTACTGAAACTGATGCAAAATAAATAAATAAATAAAAGAATAACTCTGCTCATGTTAACTTTTTAACCTGGGTCACACCAAGAATTAATATATCAATCGAAAGAGAACTTTATACAATATTGTATATGCCCTCGAACTGAGAATATCATATTACAGTTTTACATAAAACTATATGGTAACATCATGCATCAAATGCATCATTGACCTGTAAAACATCATATCATCTTTTTTTTACATTTAAAGAGGAAAATCTCCTTATAGCTGATGAAATTGAGAGACCGGAATGGTTCATTATATGCACCACATGTCACCACAAAATGATTACTGTGACACTTTTTGCCTTGATGATTATTTGCATACATCAGAGACATCGCTATTGATTACCATCACTATTCAGATGACAACTGGGAGAGCACTTTTTCATGAGGACAGCAAATTTGCCATTCTATCAGCCCAGTTGGCCCATGCACAATAACTAATAAGTTCCATGTTTGCTTCTAACTACTGTACAATCCAAACAGAGCCAGAAAAACTGGAGGAATGCAAAATCCCTGTTTTAAAATGAGCCCAAAAAGCAAGAAAGCATTTCCACCAAGTTGTTCATTTTACACAACAGTGCGTTGAACAATGAGAAGCCGAGCAATGGAGACATGTAGCAGTGTGTGGGTGGCACAGTGGGCAAGAGGGAGAGACAGAGATGTGCCAGAGCTCTTTTCCTCCTGACAAAAACTGGTTTTCCATATACTCAGAAATTAGGGGACAAAATGAGGAAACAGTGACTTGATTTACTTTGATAACCTTGAGCTGATTCTATAACAGTAGTCATTTCGAGAGCACTGCATAAACTACAGGCTAATGTTTACACCTCTACCTCTAATGCAAAATTCTAAGAAATTGGCTCCTTTTGCACATATTTTTGGAGCTGACAGTCTCTTCTGCGGGAAAACCTTCCAACACGCAGCAGCAGGATATGGAGTGACTTTAACAATACATTCAATATGAAAATGATGCAACATGGGAGTCAACTGAGATCAAGAGGCTTCATCATGCAGTATCCACCATGTTCCACTGGAGCATATGAATAACTGGCATCACCAGTGAAGCATATAATCAGCAGGTAAGACAGCCAGATTACCAAAACTAACACAGACACGAACTGCACTGACTGATTTTGTAGTTTAGTGGGAACAAAAGGCATCAAGATGTAACTGAAAATATCTGAACCTGTACATCCATGTGCCACCCATAAAGTGCACACAGTTCACTCATGTTTACAAGTTGCCTGATATGCAGTCTCTTTTTACCAGAGTACAAGGAGGCTGGGGCCTCTTATATTTTGCAATACCACTTTATGATTTAGGCTGATAGGCTGCATGTATGTTTTACATAAAAATATTTTTGCAGCTTTATAACAGATGCTCTGAACTGGAAAATGCTGTACAGGCACTTGGGGGAGTCAGTGGATTTGAAGTGCATTGAGCCTCTCTGTTAATTTACATTGTTGGTGCATGCATGCTGTGGTAACCCCATTACTTATTCAACAGTGCACATGTATTAGATATCAACCAAAATACTTGAACATGCAAGTGGGATATCTGAAAATGCAAGCTGGCTGTGAAATTAAGAATATGCTCTTTGATCCAAGAATACATTGCATTATTGAGTAAAAGGTCACATGTCTGTGCAGAGGACCATCAAACGGTTTCTATGCTCAGTAACTTCCTTCAGCAGCAGTGCTCGGCTTATTAAGGTTTTCTACCCAAAGGTCATTCAATTAATCAAAGCATTAAAAACACTGTTTACATCATTTTAACAATTTCGAACACCACTTATCAAAAAATTATTGATACCAGATGAGATGTGAGACACTTCGGAGCTGATGCTAAATGCATAATAATGAAGTCTTAAAGGATTCACTGACATTTTTAGAAAGCGATACTCTACACAACAATTCTGGTGAAGTAATTTCGGCAGTTTCTCCATTCTACAGGCATTATGAACTAGTGCTTTAAGTAGGATTTAGCTTAATATTTAAGTTGTCATTTGTGTTGGACTTCTCACCACCCTGTTCTATCGATGACCACATGCAGCTGCATTGTAGCATTATACTATAATGTAATATGAAATATTGTACTGCACAGGGTGCGGATAGAGCCTACAGCGACTGCTAGATGGCAGTGCAAGGATTAGCAGGATTGCTAGCCATGATGTAGTTCTCCCTTAGGTTATTCCATTCAAAAACATTTGTCAGCATTGGAATTCACCCAAGGGGGTGAAGGTTTGATATTCAAATGATTTTCATGAGCGTATCATTTAATCTTCGTATTAAGCAAAGACTGTTCATTCAAAAGATCTTAAGTGTTTCTTTTTAAGAATTCAATTATCTGACACACTACTTACTTACCAACAACATAATCTAATAACATTGTCTGAATATGTGATGCTAAGTGCAGTTTATAAAAATAAATTCTGATTTATGCTATCTCTCTTTTATCTAAGTGCACCTGAATATCACAGGAATTCCACTGACAATCTACCACCTCCTTGTGACACTTGGGTGCTCAGTGATATTCAACACGAGGAAATAATCTCAGCACTGACGGGAGGAGAATGTCACATTCTTTACGAATTTTTAAACACATATTCTAGATTACTAAAACCAAAAGACATTTCTGTCCTCTAAAAAAAGATGCATTCACTGAAACAACAGGGGGAGAAAACATTGGTTTTCTGTAGCACTGTTTTTATTCAATCTCACCAGATATAAATGCTGGTTAAGACCCTTAGGCCTGTTTGAATTGCCTCCTGCTCCTGCTCTGTCATGTCTTTTGTCAAGACTGAGGTGCAAATTAGACACAAACAGTTTATAAGCTGCCCTTTGTCTATTTCTCTCACTCTTCATTGCTTATTTTTACTCAGACCAATGCACACAAAAGCACTGCGATGTGCAAACATTAAACCAAGACTACTGAGAACAGCTGGTTGTATTTTTAAAAAAGCAACCGTGCTGTTAGAACAGAACTGAATAGACCGGGGTATTTTTGACTGGAAACTGAACATTTTGACTATTATACAGTACTAAGATTGATTTTGCTTTCAGATAAGTATGAAGAGTTGTATCTGGGAACTTTCACGCCGTGGAAGCAACAGTGTTGGTAGCTAATTGCTGATGGTTTGTATCTGACAAGAAAACCATCAAAAAATGAATGAACATATTTCAAAACAGCTCTGGACAGTTTGCTGTATCATGTTCTTTTTCTTAGTCTTGCAGATAGAAGATGTGACATCACCTTAAACTTTTTCCATCTGAAATGAAATATGACAAGTCTTTTAGTTACCTCATTACCAATGCTAAATTTGGGGTTTTCAACAGAGCAGAATCCAATGCAACATGAATGCAGTGCATTTTGAGTTGGAGGCCAGTTTCTCAATTTCTGGCTCTGCTACTGCTTCCCGCTAGTTCTCACACTGTGTGTTCAAGCCACATCAGAAGTTGGCAGCTGAAGTTTGAGAAGTGGTTGATGATATGCAACTGTAATGTTGTTTTTCCACTGGCATGATATTGCACGCTTCAGCCGCAATTAACTTCCATTTGCACACCATCCTCACAGCAGGGGGTGACCACGCTGACGCACAACACAATGGTCCTGATTGGGAGAAGGGCCAAGCCATGATGGGTTCCTGCCATCAACCGAACTCTGTGAACGTCATGGAGAACTTGGCACAGGAGGAGTTACAACATGTGTGGTCAATGACTCAGTGCATGTAGGTTTCAGTCATGTTTTGTTTTGTTTTTCTGCTCCAATGTAATATGGAAGTTGGTATTCTTTGGAGTGTTGTTTGACTCCTACATTTCCAGTTCTTACTTTTATCTAACAGACAGAAGCATCCTGGGTGTGGATTACCCGAGGGATGGAGGGGATTTCCTTCTCCCTGCTTTTGATATCCCAACGTCTGGTCATTAATTTTTTCTCCCCGGTGGGGATACGTGTCATTCCTGCTTTTGGTCAGACTGAATACATTAAATGCATTTTCTATGCCTGCCAGTAGATGGTGCAGGTTGATAAACCATACTAGCTATTTTAAAAACATATATTGGATACTTCACCCATTCAGTGTGGACCGAAAGCTCATATTTTACAGTGGCGATGATGGCTATAACCCACGCTGTGGGGCACTATGACACAAGGACACAATAAATCCAGTTCCATAGTTTGTTCCTTCCACTGCCAAGTTAACCATTACTACAATCAATAGTAACTAGCTTAGTATTGACATTGCTAGCTATCAAAGCGAATACGACATGAAACAAAAGCACAGAAAAGGTCACAAACAGATCACAAGACAAACGGCCATGATGGCATCACTAGACCTGCTTCGGTTGATGACAACAATGCAGTCAGTATCACTATTAATTACTTAATAATTGGCAAACCTCTACTTAAAGTTACTACACATTAAACTAATTAACTTAATTCACTTGCAGCACCACAAAAGCAATGACGGACAGGTTGCTTTGCAGCCCTGCTGAGTGGATTTTAGAATATAACTACTGTTGGATGTTAGGGTGTAGGCCTAATTACTGTGTTAGAGACTTTTTTTTTTTTTTTTTAACACAAATTGCTCGCTGGTAGCATCTCTACTTTCTGAGTCACCCCAGCTATTTAAGCTATTACAGGGTGTTCTGTTAGTGTAAATGATTAAATATATAAGCCCTCCACTGGAGAATCACTAAAAAGCTTTTTGTTGTGAAGTTGTTGCAGGTTAAGTTCTTGAGTTATCCTTGTTTGTTAGAAACATCTTTATTTGGATGTTTTAGCACTTTCAATTCATGGATAAATATAAATAATGCAAGGAATGAATGAAAGAAACAATGCAGCCGCAATTGCAACAAAACAGGAAGAAGTGCAGGGACTTACGGTAGTTTGGACAAACCTAATCAGCATCACATCACCACAGTAAGCAGTCTGCTGCCTTTTTCATGGCAACAATGGCCGTGCTGTGTCCGCATTGTGATCAAGGCTGCTCATTGCCCAGCCTGATGAATATCTGCCATTAGAGGATCCAAAAGAATTTGTAGACGGCAGAGAGGATACAAAAGAAAATGGGATTCACATTCAATGCGGCTGTGTTTTCCCCCATTAGCTGCTTTTCTTCCCACATATAAATGTAGTATGTATGTATCCTATATATGTGCTACCTAGGGATTGCATACATATATTGAGAGGCGATTTCTCTAAATATTATGAAAAACACTTACATCTCCATCTTGACTTAGTATAGAGAATACATCTGAGGATGGAACACTGTATTACACGTCATACAAGCCTTTCTTTTCAATATAAAAGTCAAGGCTGGCATAGTTACATGGAGCATTAGGAATTGTTCTCCCCTTCCATTTAGGTGTGGTATGTACTGCATGTACTTCTGTATAACACAATGGAAATGCTTGCATAGACAACTTGTCGAGGTAAATATTCCCTGAGCTCTTAAATATCACAGATCAACCTACTGTGTATTTAGCGGTCCTGATTTACTGAAGTTTTTCACCATCCAAAGAAGGACCAGAAATAGGTGGTCTGGTCAAATTGTATCACTCACTGAGCTACCTAGATAATTGCTTAAATTTACATATTGTTGTGCAGTGTTTAGGTTGCTACATTTTTGATGCATGGCTATAGGAAAAATTAAGCTTATTAAAAGATCAGTCAGGAAGACCGTCTCTATGCACATACCTCCTAAGTCACCCCCTACTCAGTTTGCTGCTACCCCTGCAGTCCACAAGCTCATTCTTGTCTTCATGCAATCACAACCTGACATGCTCACCTGAGCCAATCATCTGAAAGCTGTCAGGCTTTAAATATGTTCTCTCTCTGCTGTCATTCAGGTGCACGTCAGCACCATGATGTTGGTGTGACCCACGTCCACCCGTTCACCACCTCAACGGTGGATGCCTGGCCAACTCCAATCAAATCCTCTGATCTGAGCTTCCCTCATGAAGTCATTCCAATAACTATACTGTTACTATCACTGTTTTTATCTGTCTTCTTTGAACTCAGCTGTAGCAACCTGATCTCAGGCCAGCGGGATTAAGGAAAAAAACACCTAGAACCAAAAAGATTTTTGTCAACTAATTAACACCCTCATCTTGAATCTTAAACAGACTGTTCTAAGCCGCTCAATTTAACACCTTACCAGACAGGAACTGCCTTCTCACTGGTGTTAAATTCCATTAATACACATGTTTTGGATAGCATGAGCTGAGAGAAAAAATATTGTGCATAATGGCTGCCATATTGAAGCCATGTCTATAAATACAACTGTTTAATCTCTGGATGAGGGCAACTAAATCATGTCTGCACTTAATTTCTAATGATAACACTGGTTATAGACCATTAAAGCCTATTTCATTGGGTTCAGTAACAAACGTGTGATTGGAACGTGGAAAGAAATGTAGAAAGAATACATTGATGATTGAAGAGATAAATTATACCACAATGTCCTGCAGTTTGGTTTGGCTGTGCTGAATTTGTTTGGTGGACATTGTTTTGAGGAAACAAAGTTTTTGTTTGAAGCTCAACAGATAATCTCAAAGCACAGTGTACTGAAAGTTAGATGGCAAATACTGAGAATGCATCTTGAGGCCCAATGAACTAACATGGTGGTCCACTAGAGGCAGTAGGCGGAGGCAGTAATGCACTGGAGAACCCCAGAGAGATATATTTCATTTCAAACATATATACATAATTTTCATATGCCACCTAATGTATGCTGCTACACCATTTGAGGAAAATGCTACTACGCCAGTCCTGGTGGACTACTTCTTTTGATTCCTGATAATGCATGTTACTAAGATTGCTTCTTGGATTGGATGCAAGTACTGTACTAGTGGAGGAGACCGCAAATTGTTGCATCTAATGACACCTTTTGCACTGAACAACAATTTAAGTGGGTCTGCAATAAAAGTGAATAGAAACTGTATTACTTGGTAATACTACAATTTTTAACTTTCAATAGTCAAAGCACTGACACATTTCAATACGCTGAAATTTCCCCATCAAAATAGCAATAACTAAATAAGGCATATTATGAATACGTTGTAAGTAGTCTCCATGTGACTGTCACTTTCTGTTCCCCTGACGGACGTAAATTGGCTTTCCAATGATGTTTGGGACTTTTGGACAAAACCATGTGCAGTGGCTACACGTGAGCTGGGCTGCTGATGTCAAGATAGGGCAAAGGTACACAGCACAGCGAACAACAATGTTTAAAAGCAGCACAGAGCAATTGAACTGGACAGCTCATCAAGATGAATGATGTGAGCTGGGAAACTTAACCAAGTGAAGATGAGAATCACAGAACACCCCATACTTCAAAAGGCCTCAAAAGTTGCATTTAGTGCCTCTGACACAGTATGCAAAGGCCAGTTTTTTCTATTCTTGACTGTGAACCGTGCCTCTGAAACTGGCCCCAAAGTGCCTTGCCAGCATGGGGGTCTAAACAGAAACCAAACAGGAAACCTTCATAATAGAGCAGTTGCAGCATTTTCATGACTCAATATAGGCAGTTATGAATTTGTCGTTCTCAGCTGTCACAGAAAAAACAAAAAACACATGTACCATGGATCATGAAAGAAATACAAACAAACACATGATATCTATTAGCATGCCAAAGCACGGTGTTGCTGCTTAGTCTTAGTTGCATGCAACAAGTGCATCTTGGCAGATCAATGTCAGCAGCAGCCAAAAGCGTTTATCCCCGTCTCCACTGTTGGTTCCATGACATTCTCTTAAATTAACCAGCATAACTATCTTGCATATGTATAATCTTAGATTTCTTTAGAGCTGTCTCCAAATGCATCCAAAATAGATCAGTCAATCAAGTTTTTGCATCTTACTTCCAGTAATTTATGTGAATGTATTTTCTTATCATGGTGACTGCATATAAATAAATAAAAATAAAATCTACTGGAGGTATTATTTGCTGTGTCACAGTTTTGTATGGGAGAGGTCAGCAGACTCAGCTTCCCTTTCCAGTGATGGCATTTCATATTTGAAAAATGAGGCCTGTCACTAAATGTCATCTTACCGTCTCTTTGTCATCTCATCACTCTTTTCACAAGTTGTCACACTGAAGCCCAGTCTGTGACATGAGCAAACTGTTACCTTCCTTCCAGGCAGGCTAGTGGGCTTTATTAATATTTATAGAATAACAGCTTAAGGCCAGCCCCCTTGAGAACTATCACTCCACTTTGCTGCTTAACACTTGCAAAATATATTGACAACTCCTTTTCAGCACTCCCCTTCCCCTGAAAACATCCGTATGCAGATATGCAGCAGGTTTACAAAATATGAATGCAGGCACAGGGACCTTTACTTTAACCTTTATATTCTATAATTTGCACAATTAAGTAAGCTGAAGTGATTTTAAAAGACTTGAAAAGGACATTTCAAAGGAACTGGGATTTCAATTTCTTGTTACTGAATAAAGAAAACAGTCACAATCATGACGTCATGTCAAGGATGACACCCTGGTGTCTGGTTGGATGAAAACAGGCCCTGTTGGCAGCTCTCTGATGTCTCAGAGTGCAGCTGGCCAGACTGAGCCAGTTTTCAGTCACAACTTTGGCCCAGGACCTTTACAGTACAAAAAGAATCTTCTCATGTCACTTATCAACCATGAACACTTGTGAAGCTGTCCTTTGAGGTGAAGTGGCATGCACATGGACATAATCCAAAGGGATCCCGCTTTGATTATGTCCACATGTATGTCACTTCAGTTTGCTCCGTGAGACGTTATCTGATTGCTTGGATAAGTCGGAGACACAGAACACAGACTGAAAAATTATTTCATTACTCTTTTGACCAAATAAATGTTTCCAGAGGCATCCTTGTGGATGCAGGCAGATTATACGATCCCATGATGTCATCCTTACTGTTCACCAAATGTTCTTTGGTGATGCTGACTAGAATCTGGAAGATTTTTACTCGTTTTATTTCTAACTATGCTTTGAAACTTGGAGATTCCCTTTTTACAGTCATTTCCTTAACTGTCTAAGGGTTAGGTTGCAACTGGCAGTAAACCCCCCGTGTGGGAAAGGCATATTTCCTTACCTTTGAATGCAGCTGCTACTTCATCTTACAGACATCCATGAGCTGAATTAACATACCTTCAAGCTATGCATCCTGATGACATAAAAAATCTTCTGTGTGATCGTCTAACTGGGTAAGAGGGAAATAAAGAGAATTGAAATACCCAAAAATGATCCCTTTAATCATTGCTAAATACATATAGTATATCCTGTGAAACTGTCCTATTACTTATTAACTTTTGCTCCGGTTTTAAAAGCATACAGAATTACTTGTGTGCCATTTAGAAGACAAGGTACTAAGAGATGCTGACAGGAAGCTGGTGCCAACCAACTCAAAAACAGCTCTGATCTGAAAATATTTTCATGTCTTCGGGGGCTTAATCAGTGAGGAGTATGATAAGCTTCTAAATGTCCCGCACCTTCCCTTTAATACAGCCCTCATGCGTATCCTTTAAAAATGCCTGTGTCATAGCAATCACAGCTTAAACTCACAGCTAAAAATTGAGATCTAACAGGAATTCTGCACTCAAGTCACGCAATGTGAACTTAAACCTTACAAATGACCTCTGTCCCATTTTCATGATATCTGCTTTGACCTGCTGAAAGCCTTGCTCTCAAAAGCAACCTAGTATACAACAGTTTCTTTTGCAATGCAAAGAACCAAATACATCCAGGCTCATTAATATATTATGATTGTATAAAAATTGCATGTTGTTTGTCCACCTACTGTAACCACTGTCACAGCCAATAAATACAAATACAAATTAAATGGGAACAGTTCAACTAAAGTATATTAGAACGATTTAAATAACCAAGGTATATAATATGGTGATCATCTAAACATTCATGCATTTCTTTTGTTAATCAGCAATGAATCAATCCAACAACTTCATTTCACCGGGGTTACTTAGAAATCTGAAAGGCAATGGATCAGACAACGGATCAGACTTCATGCACTTATGACCTACAAACAATGCTGAAACTTGACTGTTTACCACTGACCACATTATCAAAATACAAAATACATAAGCTTGCATATACATTAATTATAAATAATGAAAGGTGCCGGTGCTGCAGTCATACTATCATTCAAAACATTACACAACCACACTAACTGCAGCCTTACTGTACAGTATATGCTGCTTTTCCAACTGTAAATCACTAGGGCTTAATTACCTGCAAATTAACTACCGTTTCACTATCTTGCATAAGATTATCCTGGTCATGATGAAATGCCACTAGGGAGACTGTTCTGATGGGAGGATTCGAAGATGCAGAAAATACAAGATGCCACTATATTAGTGTGATAGCTGCAAGGAATGTGATGCCTGTCAGCTAAACTGCCCTCATAATGTGACCTTCAAACACTGTAGGACATCTTATTATTCCTGTCACTTTTTTCGAGTTCAGCATGAGTTGAAGTTCAGTCATCAAATTACAAGCTTTTTTATCTGCTGGCCATAGCTGCAGCAGGCCACGCTGTACACACAACAACGTGAGTGGGGCAATTTGCTGCAGTGCATTTAACTCTAGTGGTGTAAAACACATTGACCCGACAGTTGGGCAGAGTCAGTCTGTGAGCAGTAGTTGGGAGCAGTTTGAAATGGTCAGCCTCAATTTCTCTCCATCAGTGGACAGTTTTCCAGTGCATGATGGGCAATCAAACATAAAGGTTTGTAAGGCCAGAAATGCCAAATCTGCTCTATTAGAGCAGATTGTTTGATGACGCTTTACTTTGACATTTAGTTTTTCAGGCATGTTTTTGGTTTTGGACTTTCTCTGTTAACTTTTTTTTGTTGCCACAGGTCTCTATTTTATTTGCACATTTATCAACAATTTTACTCACAAATTAGAGCAAAATCAGCCAGAGACCAAAAAAACATTTTCATTAGTCATACTAGTGCAATTCTGATCTTGCTAGCCTTGTCAACATTTTATTTAGGTCTCTGTAGTGTATGTAAACTACGAGTGAATCAGCTCGACCTCCAGAGATGCCTCTTTAGTGATGCAGAGACAACACAGATCAGACCAACCACACTGTGCAATGTTGCCTAATCATACCGTCACAGCAAAAGGATAGTATTGCATAATGTAAATTTAACAAAGAAAATATTTTATATGTTACATTTTGTTTATATAAACATGATATATATTGTTAGCTGTTACTCCAGCTATTTGGAGTGCAACCACATTTTGTGTTGTGCTACAGGCAGTAAATGACAGATGTATAGACAACAATGCCAGTATTTGTCCAATTTGACATTTTTTAATTAGGAATATCCAGAACTTCTGTCTTGAAAACTATCCAACTACATCGTACTGCAGAGGAGACATTCGTGAATGTGCTTGGCTGGAGCATTAGAATCTGAGAATATGGGAATATGCTAAGAGAACAGTGTTGGCACCACTAAGTGCACCTGGTCCTGTGAAATGGCCTCATATTATTTGGCTGTTAACAACCGTGCAGGGCAACCATCAGATCTAATGACCCTCCCGAGATGGCTGCCCATCCCATTACAGGTCCAGAAGCATGTTTAAAAGTGGGAACTAGACACTGTTAGCCGAAGGCACCGTTACGCTGCCTTCCTCCAAACCTCCTCTAATGTATGAAAAAGATTCAACAACAACTAATCAGACCATAGGACTCTGTTTGGCTGTTAAAATATAAAGCTCTCTCGCAGTACACCAGGAAATGCACTGTGTGTTTGTATTTTTGCACCTCTGTTGTAAGCGCCAGCTTTGTGAATTTCAAAGCGTCTTTTTTTTGTTTTTGTTTCTTTAAGACTGTAGAAAAAAGACTTTGATTTAATACTGGTGTAATTCTATGGCTGTAGAGCAACTATCTTGTTAAGTGCATCTACAGCTTTCTCAAGCACTGTTCAATTTTCATTTTCACAACTGCACCTCTTGCCACTTGCGTCTGAAATTCAGGCCGATGTGTTCCAAATACTTCTGTAGAACTCTGCTGGTTGTGTTTGCCTGTGAGGACTCTGTGCGGACACATCTAACACATCCAGCTAAAAGGATCAGAATGAATGCTGTTATTGATATGGCTTGCCACCCATAAAAATGTAAACTCTTGTCTGTCTTATTTGCCTAAGATTTCATCCTCATATATCTAGCCATTATTTTTACACACCCTACTATATAACTATGAGCATTCCCAGAGTAAGTGTTGTATAATAAAGCAAGCAATAGACCTAAAAGCAACCAGCGGCAAGTGAGCAACAGCTGTAGCCAATGAACAAGTTATATTTCTTTAACAGACTGATTTTTTTCTTCCCCTTCACAAACAAAACACAGACCTGGCAAATGGCGGGAGCTTTTTGGTCAAAGCAGCATACAAAACTGGCTCTTCTGTGTAACATACATGAAGAGATGTAGAATTAAAGCATGAAGTGAGACTTCCAACAATGGCCATCACTGTAGATGGGCTCTCACTCTGACTACCTCAGAGTCTACTCTGAGACTGACATTCTAAATTGATCTGAAATTACATGGAAGCAGAGCAGATTTTAGGGAAAGCGTGAACAGAACAATGCTCTGCTGTGGAACTGAGCAGACACGGATATATCAAAGTAGAGTATGTAAGGATAATGAGTACCACACCTGCAGACTGTCAATAGCTTCTGCAGCAGAGTCATCTTAAAAATTGCTACATGCATACTATGAAATGTCAGACACAAAGGGGAGTCTGTTGCTGTGTGCCCACAAGAAGAAATACTACCCTGTGCATCGGAGCTCAAGCGCACAATTTCAACCCCAACCTCACTCCAAAAGTACTTTGTTTGAGTGATTCTGACTTTCAGAGCACCAAACAGGTGCAAGATTCCAGTTCTTTCAAAAATGGATAACTGCAACGCTCCAGGATAACAGGGAATGTGGAGACACATCTAACATACCTTGGCTTTGTTAAGGGTTTCAGCACACTGCAAATCAGATCTTTTCTTCTTTGTTCCCATCCTTTCTTTTTCTTTCTTTCCTTTTTTTTCATCACATGCAAGTGAATCCTATTAAATCAGATAAACTTAAACATTTCCTTTAATTTGGGAATTTGGATTTCTCTTTGTTTAATCAGTGAAATGAGTATCAATGCATAGAAGATAGTATAGCAGTGTTTTAGCATTAACACTCAGGTAAAACTCAGAGAATTTTCAGGCTCTAGTTATTCAAAAAGTCTTCAGCTTTTTATGAAGCTTTTGGAACACACAATACACACAAACTGCCTCAAACAAACACAGGTCAGGTTGACAGTGGCCACAAAAATAAAATTCACTTTACTTAAAATTCAATTCTCTGCTGTCCAATTAGAATGATGCAGCATACAGAGGACAAACAGAGATGTGATATAATATTGCAGGTATAAATCTGACTTTGCTGTAGATATTTACATGGAGGCTATCAGAGGTAACTGTGCTAAGGAGGAAATCTGTGACTATTCACAAAAAATGTGCCTTGCAACAATCAGTTGGTCACTTGGTGACACCACATGCTTTTGATTTCTGCAGTGTCCTCAACTTATCAAAGTCTGGAGCTGTCCTGTCAACATTTGGAAAAATGAGGGGGTTGTGTGTGTGAGTGTGTGTGTGTTTCATGTCCAGTAAAGTGGTGTAATTGTGACAGCTACCCATTGGTTCTACGTGTGATAAATCACAAGATGACAGACTGCAGCTTCAACTAAACATAATGCTCCAGGCTAGAAAATCCACCTCTCCTTTCTTTGCACTCAACGCTGCTTAGCTGAGCAGGTACAAAAGGATCACAGGCTGTACAAATTAACAGGAAAAACTGATGTATGATTTACATGTAAATATCAAATAGCACTTTTCAATTTACTGACGTCGACAATTTCATTTAAAATTTTTCTATAAGGCAAAGCAGGTAAATGCTGCTTTGCTGATTATCATTTATTTTCAATTAAAAAGACAACATTTCTATTATCATGCAGGATCATGGAGAACATACTCTTCACCATCCACAGTATCCATTTCCCTCAAATGCAACCATTCCCTCCCTAGATGACCGTACAGTTCTCACAACAATTATGACTTGAAATACACAATATCCCCGTGGAAAACTCCAGAGGGACAGAGGCATTTCATTGTTTCCTCTCTGTCATCGTTCTGCCCCCGAACGCTGCCAATGTTAGTTCAAACACAACAATCGTTTATGGAATATAACAAGGTCCAACTGTATCTTACATGTCATCTTTCTTTCAGCAATCCGTCCTTCGGAGAATAGCTGTGTGTTCACTTCTCAATGAAACAACAACAAAGGCGAAAAAAAAGCAACAGATTTTTCATTCGTGATCACAAAGGAAGGCTTGTTTCCCCTCTTATCATGCATAGAACTAGTGCAGAGGCTGCTTCTGAGAGCTCATCAGCACCACAAAGACAACTGGGAGAATGCAGCCTTGTTCTGCAAAGGTTAACCTCGGCGGGACCTAAAAACTTCAGACCTCTTATTTGATGCCTCCACGAAACACTTGCCATGGAGGACAGAGGGCCCCCAGATTCCCTTGGATTTAACCTCTAATATCTGGGGTCATGCATCCCTCTAAGGCCAATGGTGGCACTTGTGAGCTCTGTTATATGGGGAGGAAAAAAAATCCCCCCACACATAGAGAGTAGTTTCTTAATGATCTGGATGTCTGCAGCATGTCCTGGGAAAACTCTGAATTCAAATAAAGACTAGAAATACTCAAGTATTATTGCTTAAATTTATAATCAATCTTAAAAACATTCACTTAAATCATAATGGGGCAGTTTCACTGTTTTGACACCAACTATTATAATCTATGAAGGTATTAAACTCTCTTCATTTAAAGATCAATTCACTTTGCTTCAATGGTTTTCACTCTTATGTAGGCTTCTGTCCCTTCCTGGAAAACTTCTCCAATAATTCAGAACACCAATAAACGATATTAGTGTGATGTGGTATAAGCTCTAGGTCTACTACAAGCATGAGCACTATTACATCACGACACTCAGAGGTGTGTATTTATCTGTGTGTGTGTGTGTGTGTGTGTGTGTGTGTGAGTCCTCTAAGTTGGCCAGTGCTGATCTAAGCTGTGTGTAGGGCCCCAACAATGACTCCCAGGGGTCCTCCATGTAAACGCTTTTACTGCTCCAGTCTCAAATATTTGAGAACTGCAGAACATTCAGGTGGAGAGTTTTCTTAATTTACTTTGCTTACATTAATTGGCTTGATTATGACTGATCTAATGACGCAGATTTTGAGGCTTGACTCGTAAATTTAACAGGACAAAAAAAAAAAAAAAAAAAAAAGTAAGTGAAACTGCAGTAAATTGAAGATCCAATTTGATTTGACTTTGAATCATAAGGCTAAGGTTAGTTAAAGGTGTTTTTTTTTTTTAAATTTGAGGTTGTTAAATCCATAATGTTGCTCAGAATATCTGAATTTGATTCATATTATCTATTATTATTAAATTAAAGCTATCAGGTATGAGATTATCCCTAAACCTTAAAGCTTTGCTCCATTTGAAACAAGCCAGAGCCTCAGTCCAGGGAGTTGGTGCTGCTGCCACACGACACAGAGGCTACTACAAAGTTGAATATGGACTCACCTGGAAAAAACAAAAAAAATGAGGCGGGGGGGTTTATAGTCCACATCCATCTACATGTTTCCTTTCAGTACAAACAGCAGGATTTATTGTAATGTAACTCGCAGCCTATACTCAGCGACACAGCCGTAGACGAGCTTAGTGCAGAGTCTTCATACAGCAGGGCACTTTAACCTACCTCTAAATCCAGAAAGCAAGCCCTCACCCGTCTTCATCCGTTATTCATGCACCTATCTCACATCATTTAGGACGCGCTGCAGCCATTCCTGTTCCTGAGCTTGCCGTGAAAAGAAAGCTGTGGACTTTTTGATCCCTGAGCGCTACGAGCTATCAAATTCACACCGTGCGATGTAAAGGCGGTCTCCAAAGCCTTCAGGCAGCTAAAAACCGAGGAGCAGGTAGCCTGCCGTGCTGCACCGCTGACGAAGCACCGTTAATCTCTCTCTGTGCGAGGAATAACGCGCGGGTTAATGAGCACGTTTAGAAAAAGACTGCATAAACACTGACAAGAAAACAAACATCTGTAGTGAAACTGATCGCGGCTTCCTCCACCAGTTCTCCGTGTTCGCTCCGCTGCTGCATGATGCTTGCGCTAAGCTGTTTTTCTGCAACACTGGCAAAAAAAAAAAAAAAAAAAAAAAAAACCTCACTAAAATTAACCTTACCATTCTGAAGACACATCCAATGTAGCAGGCCTGTCCCGTTGACAATTCACCAATACGGTCTGGAATGCCCCCCCAAAAAGCCCTTATGCTTCTACTTGGTCTCCTTCTTCTCCTTCTTCCCTCCCTTTCGTTTTGATAGTACCCCGAGCAGGCGAGTGTATTTCCACTGAGCACGACGCGGTACGGCAGGAGAAAATCCTCCTCCTGCTGCTGCTCTTCCAAGGTGCCGCCGCCGCTGCCGCTGCCGCCGCTCAGAGCGCTCTCACAGAGGCACACATGGACGAGAGAGGCAGCCGTCCAAGATGCCCATTAGCATGCACAGACCTAATTGAACGCCGTGAAAATCCTTCGGGAGAAATACGCGAAATAGTCCCTGGACACACAGCGGGAGATAAGGTGACACGCAAGCCGATATGCCGGGGAGTGACAAGCTGCGTGGTCCCTCACGATTTACAATTACGAGGCTGGAGCAGGGATGAGTGTGCGGCTGTGCGTGGTCGCCCCCTTCGGTAGGCTACTACGCTGAAGCCTAGTCCCTCCAAATATCTGCCTACTTCTGATTTCCCTGTGCGTTTTTTTTCTCCTGGAAAAAACCCATCAGCTATTCAGCACATCATCTTTTTTTAATTTCACCCACATATGAAAGGTCTTCCCATCCAGGAAAACAGCTAAGTTGTAGGGACAAAAAGTTTAGTTAACTACTAAAATTAAGACTTCACATTGCTTAAGTATTAACAATAAGTCACCATCAATCAAAGAAGACTTGTGTTGCATACTATAATTGTGTCCCATGTGTAATCGGTGCCCTGTATGAACACAAGTGTTACTCATGGATGTGCTGACTGCCAAGAATTTCCTCAAAGACAATAAACAAGTTTTTCAACAAACAGTCCATCAAACTAATCAAATGGGAATAATGAGACACAAAGTACGGTGCAAAAAGATACAAAGTCATAGTTTTGAAGTCATACCTATGATACTAAATATGAAGTTATAATTACTGAGAAGCTTCGGGGAATGTTTTTTTAGCGTTCCTAAATTTTCCCCAGGCCACTGATTTATTTAGCCTCCCTGTGAGGGACGTAATATTTGCTTTAATCACACTTTATTTTCATCATGCTGGTGGTAAAAGCATAGTCAGTTCTAAGTGTGTGAATTGTGAACTCTTCATATTTAAGAAGGAACAGCAGCTTCTGCTTGATGTTAACTGTGACGTTTCAGCAATTTTCTATTTAAACTGTAAAATTTTCACTCAAATACTTTGAATGAACATGTTTTGGAATTGAGATACTAACACGGAGCCTTATATACGGTAACAGTCAACTAAAATGTACCAGAACACAAACAAATATTGGAGCATTTGACAATATCCCCAAGTGTTTTCTTCAACCTGAGATGAAACCTCTGACACTAGAGTTTGGAAGGTTAGCGAGGTAAAGACCATCTGTCTTGTTCCACCAGACAACACTTTTGTCTGGCCAGGTTCTGATCCTAAATCCATTGCCATATACTTATCTCCAATTCCTAGTTACTCCTTCTGGGTTAAAAAGACCGGTCAAGAGTTCCTGGCCCTGGAAGTGTGTTTGGTCACCCAGAGAACAAGAGAGGGGCCATGTGTGGCCTTTAATTCACTGCATTGTCTGCCAAAAGCTAATCTTGGCTAGGCTCAGAGTCTTACTGCTCACAGGCTCTGAATGGATGAGTGAAAAGTTAAATATGCTTTCAAATGTAAAACTGAAGACTGGCCCGGTATTGTGGCTGTGTCATTGTGGGAATGTGAGATTTGCCGTTGACCCAGGCAACAGGAGGAGAGGGGCCAGTTTCAGTTTGAGAAGCTGCATTCAGGCTCATGTTTGCAGGTGGTGGGCTGTAATTCACTGGTTACGCACCGCTTTTCATGTGTGAAAATAAACTAATGCAGGTTACATCAACTCCATTTCAGTGCCACTGTCTGATCTAAACTCCTGTTTTAAGGAACTGTGCTATTTAAAGTGGCACTCTTGATGAGTCCAGTCCCGGGTGATTTAGCGACACCTGCAGTTACTACAGCAAACATGGTTTAAACACTACATGTCAAAGAATTCTGGGGGCAGTAAAACAAACTATTGTCGTTTTAATAAAGAAGTCAGGCAATAATTGGCTTTTTTCTGTCATTCTGTGAGAAACTATGATCTGATTTTATGTTGCACACGTCATGGGTCTGCAAACAGCAGAACACAGTGAACAGAGTTGGTTAAATAGTTGAGAAATTGGAGGTTTGCAGCCCGTCACATGTAGCTCGTCATTTAACAGCTCACTGTGGCTGCTACTTCTCGTTCCATTACTCTCTGCAATATTTCAAACTGAACCGCTGTCAAGGAAAGCCGAAAATGACCGTTGTTCTGTTGACGCGTTTTTGATGAACGGTAGCAGTTAAGTGCAAAACTCACTGACAACACATCGCATTTCCTGTGGCTACCTCATGATGACAGTTTACTCGTGTTTCACCAGTTAAATGCTTTTAATATGAAGCTGCAGCAGTAGGAAAAGTTTGGTTTGCATTAGCTGTAAAGTAGTTCAGTGTAAAAAAGCAAAGTCTTCTTTATGGGAGTATGCAGGATCTGTGAGTAAAAAGGGCTAATATGACAAAGAGATAACTTGTTGTGATGACTCAGCCCTGCAACGTAAAAAGAATCATCATCTGAATTCTGCGACTCCAGCCTGGTTCACTCTCACTGCTTTCACAGTGTCATTTCGACTGTGCAAGGCAGGACTTTCCAGCAACTGAGTTAGAAACTAGCTGGTGAGCTCAGTAGAGCATTTAGCAGCAAAAGAGCCCGAGATTTTCCTCAGGAGTTGGCAGAGACCAAAAGTGGAGCTAAAACTGGAAAGATTAATAGGTGTTAACTGTTTGTTATCAAGTTCGCCATATCAACTTAAAAGGTGATAGTATGTCTTATATGTGTTCACAATTTCTTTCTGCTGCACCCAAGAGGCCTAAAAGCTGTAAAGCTGTTAAGTAAAATAGGATGCAACATTAATGATCTCTGTGGTGAAACTGGGCCACTGCAGTAGCAAAGAGTAGGCACAGAAAACAGAATATATATAATATAGAATAAAACAATGATTTGAACATATGCCTATAACAGTAACACCACTGACAGATGTTAAGCAACACTGCATTTAAGAAGTATAAAATGTCCACGCTAGAAACTAGAAAGCACTTAGAGTGCAAGCCTCTGCCAAAACTCACCATTATTCCTGTCAGTTCATTTTTAATTGACTTCTTGACCATCCCCTTGGGATCTTGAATTGAGTCTATATCTCCATTAGTTTCAGTAGTTCAGTAGTTATGGCTACAAAATATACTGTCTGCTAGTAGTTTTACATCTGGATCTACAAAAATCCTGTTGCCATATAGAACTAGAGGACTAACAGAGGTGAAAACAACCGAGGCAGTGAAAAGACAATGATTTATTAAAAAAATACAATGTGCGAAGGATATGGAATCGGTGCCCCGTGAAATAAAATTCAAAACGATGCAAAAGAAAGAACAAGGACGTATACAACAAATGTATTCATATCACAGCTGTACAGCTGTTCTTCTCATCAAAACCCCATATGGAGATACAGTATCTGTTCAGAGAAATGACAATTACATAACGTGAATGTGCATGGTTGTCTGCTCTTATAATCACTGTTATAATTAGAACATGCTGTATGGATGGAGACGGTATGCACAAAAAAATCTTGCAACTGTATCACTGAAGATCCATCTCTTTGTCATTAGACTGTGGATGTATCAAATATCGGATCAATGACAGTAGGATCAAATCCATGGTAACAATACAAATGATAAACTGTGTAAATCCATACAGCATTCACAATGCTGTCCATCAATAGCATATAATACATTTTGGTATGTGTGTGAAAAACTTACTCAAGTGCAATGGACTTATGAGATTTCAGTCTGCAGCACTGTGTTCTTGTACTATCCAAAGAAAAAAATATGTTTGCTTTTGAATCAAGGCTCAGTGCTGTAACTCAAATTATATGCCCCATAAAACTCTTAATTAGGGAATGCTTGGCTATGTTGTACTCCCACTCGCTCTCTCCTTTTTTACTTTCACTTTACAATTTCTTTGTTAATGAACAAAGGAAATGATTAGAAAACACAAGCATACCGTATGTGTAGTTCTCCACTCTTGACATCAGTAATGCTATAAAGAATGGATGACATTTTTTTCAATTGTATCTTATCTGTCACTACAGAACAGAGATGAGTTATTTCAATATTTACTTACTTACTTCACTGGACTTAAAGCTATATTAGATGGATTATAGCATAAAACAGTTAACAAATTCCTCATCAGGTCAAATCAAAATGTAGGTGTAAAGAGAAAAGTTTTGAATAACCTACAATTGAGACTGTGAATTCAATTATTTACTATTTTGCTTGCTCACAGCAATGGTGAGTCAAAACAGCACAATATAAACTATGCACTAAAAAACAGCAGCTCTGGGCCAAGTCGATTTAGATATTTTGGCTCTCTTGTCCTTTGAGTAGCATTTGAGCACGATGTGTGGCAGCCTTCAGACATTAGCTAAACCTGAATGAACTTCCATGCTCAAACCACCTTTCCTATTTTTTCAGTGGTCAAGCAGAACATCTTTTATATTTTTAATATTTACCTCTGCTTGGAGCCACCAGTATGTTTGGTATAAACATTAGCTTCAATTTTAACATCCAAAGGGTTAAGCCCTAAGCACACGTGGAGACACTGCAAGCAGTTACAGAACTCATTGCTTCTTCAGCTTGATGACTAAAACCCCAAATCATAAAAAACCTTGGTCTCTTCTTGTTGAGTCAGATTCAGTCGATCAGTGTCAAAACTGTGATGGCTGCTTGACTGTTTGTTACTGCTACAACATACTTGCAATTATTTTCTTTATTTGACTCAGCAGTCAGACTTTACATCATCAATTTTAGCTGGTGCTTGTATAGATACCTAAAATGATGTGTCAGTTTGAACACGACTGTGCTTAATGGTCCTGAGAGAAGTAACTAAGAGCTCATGCTGTGATGACACTGAAAAATAAGAGGCACACCACTGCACAGAAAATCCAAAATTAATGAGGTTCCTTGTAATAAGTATTAAAGAGGATGATTAAAATAAATAAACAAGCAGATTGTTGCCAGCAATTATTTCGGTGTTGAAACTGAATCCAAAATTGTTGAGTTTACAGAATATTTATCTGAAACAAAAACTTTCCAAACTGTGAGTCACAACCACATGTATTGTGCAACCGTTTAGTACCTAAGAATAATGAGAAATTCTACTTGTGAAATGCTTTGACACTTACAATTGCCACCTAAATCTGATTAGGTTTGGATTTCATATTATTTATTGGTTCAATATCAGAACCCAATAAAAGATTTCTAAGAACCACCATTATCTCAGTTACATTCTGCTACACAAACCTGAGGCAACAAGGATGTGATGTAGTGCACACTGCAGTACAGCGGCACCATATCTGTGATAAGAACACCCTTATTTACTCTAAATCACCTTTCCAGCTCATTAGTCTCGATTTGGGAGCACATTTGGACCTAAAATGTTGGTAAATTACTATTAGAGAAACTTTGAGCTGTGATGAACCACCCATTATTCTTCAGCTTTATTTCTAAATTGGCCACTTAAGAGCAACTGGGCCTGAGCAGACTTTGTAAATTCAGACCCTGCTTAGGGTTTGCATTTCATTTAGCCATGCTGCTTCTGTGATTGCCACTTTCAGTGCAGCTGAAGAAAACAACTTTTAGAACCTTCTCCGTTTTTTTGATATTCTCTCAAGATCCTTGTGTTGACAGCAAGTGAAATACCATTTCCCATTGTTTGTTTGCTTTCAATTTTAGCAAACCAGTTTGAGGCTTTTCTCGTCAAATTGCCAAGCTAAACCCGGCTTCCATCACAACTTTCTTGCATGGCAAACTTTCACTGCAGTTCTCATGCTTGTCAATTCTAAACTATTCCCCTCAAACTGTAATAGGATCAGGGCTCTGAGCTGCTTCCACGTGATTGATGAAAGATTAAAAGGATTGTTGAGATTGAAGGCACATTTAGCTCCCTGCTGAGGTCCAATTTCTTGTCCTTGTGCTTGCAGTAGGGCTGCCACCATGCAGATGAGAAGAAGTGAATGACGATAATGTGAAATGGTTGTGAGAAAGTCTTGGAGACATGGCAACAGGGACAAAAACCAGGCAATCATTTCTAATCGGACTGTTCTCTTTCCTCAGTAGTGTCAGTAATGCACATGGAGGTGACGGAAAAAATAAGATGTTGGAAAAGAAAATAATAGTGCAAGGAGACGAAAAAATGTGAGCTTCCAAACGACAGTGAATTCATGTGATAATGATGCTGATATCTGCTGTTAGTGATCATGTACTTGTTTAACCCCTCAGGAAACACATGACAGTTCCTTGATTGAAGAAAACAAGCCTTACGAAAACCCAATTAGCATCTTTTTCTTGGAGACGGTGTTAACAGCCAAGAGCATTGTCATGTGCCTTAGCTTTGTCCTTCATGCATTAAGTAAATTTAGGTTTTATTCACATTACGCAATGCACAAGGATCTCACTAATTTTGTGTTCATTTCAGCATTGTCAAATGGTAAATGGGCTACATTTATCTGCCACTTTTCTGGTCTTACCGAGCACTCAAAGTGCTTCACAACATGAGCCAACAATAGAATCTGAAACAACTGCCCTTTAATTAACAATCTTAAAATATGCTGTATGTATTTAAGATTTGCCCACTGCAGATAAATGTTGAAGAATGCAGCTTAACATGAATTCTTTGTTACAAGTAAAATGCATAAAGTCAATTGTCAGTTGTGTTTTCCTCCGTCCATCTCAAATTGAATGCATACGATTCTTGTAATTAGAGGTCATACTGCTGCGGTAAAGAATCTACAGCTGAAGGAAATTAGGTGGCAACATACTATTTTCACAGAGTAGGATTTTGTCTTTATTCAACTTTATTCATGTATTTATTGACTTAATAAAGCTGCAACATAATTAATTCACCAAGTGTCACTGTGGTCACACTGTGCTTCGCGTGAAGGCTAGCACACTGGCTGACTTATTCGTATGAAACAGAAATCCTGAGTGTATTTTGCCCTTGAAATTCTGTCATCCCAGTGACCTGAGCCATTACTCTGTGGAGGCAGCATATGATTAGTGGAGACCAACAGAGATAACGACCGCGTGTCCGTCAAAATCAAGTTGCAGCTCAGCGCCCTGACTGTGTTGTCTTAATATGAGCTGAAGTGTGGTGTAAGGGTCTAAGGTCAATTCACCTATTCAGCAGTGCATTAAGTCAGTGCCTAAGCCAGTTCACCACTGACATTCACTTCTGACATTTATTAATATGTGACCCTAAGCAAAAAATAGCTGAAACATATCACCAGAGACACCTTCAGAAACAAGCTATTTGAACAGTACAGCAGCATTATGCACTGATGCATGCAAATGTGTTGGATGCTATACAGAGATGAATTATAAAGCAGGCTTAGCTTGCAGTAAATTACGCACACTCATGGACGGGTGCACACTTAGAAATATGTCATCATAAAGAGTATGTAGTGCAACAATTTTTTCTTATCCAATTTCCTTCATTTGTAAAAGAAAGACTAGATCCTTGTTGAGTCATCTGAAATTGATAGAGACAATCTCCAAGCAGAGATGCCTCATTCAGAGGTAGAGAAAAAGCCCTTGATCAGTTAATGGTGTATGGTCTGAATATGAATGTAATCAGGATTTTTTGCTTGGATCCCACTCTAAAGACCACTCAAAGCCATCAGCTATTATCAGTCAGTGAGCAGCGTCTGTGGTCTGACCTCATCCATTGCACCGTCCCTCACAAAATGGCTGAGTTATGACTGGCATAAGAGGGGAGTTGAGCTGCTCGCTTGTAAATGAGTCTGGTGCGTAACAGAGTCTTCATGCGTGTCACGAACCGCCCATCATTACTTTCACCGGGGTTGATTTGAGTCGCAGCCTAACATATGGGTTATGGTGCCTCAGACCACAGAGAAAGTATGTATTATAAAAACAGATGTATTCCAAAAATACATCACTGAGGCATGTGTGTTCAGTGGAAAAAGGGAAGACATGACTTACACTAGAAATGTTTATACCACAGCTAGATGTAATCACGCACGACATAGATTATGTGACAGTCTGCAGTACTCCATACTCCAGCATGATTCTTTGCTTAAGACTGAACTTTCAATATAAGCATGACTCATTCGCTCAAGCCACACAGTATGTGTCACTCCGCTTGTCACTTAATTGACAGAAATGACAATATCTTCCCATCGAGTATTGAATAAATCAATACTCAATATCATCTCGGTTATAATATCATTCTGAAATGCTATATTTTCAAACAACTTTGCTTTAAGGGAGTATTCAGTATTAACTGTAAAATGTCTTTGTTTATAGTTGAATCAGCCTTTCTTAAATGTCAGTCTTCCGACATTAAAGTCATATAAACACAGCAGCAATTTATCCATCTTTGACTTTTACCACCTGGACTACAGGCCTTATAAGATACTGTGTCAATATAATAAAACCACAAAGCAACATGTTTCAAACTTAACTGAGGTCCTCTGAGGCCTTGCAGCTGATTTCATTGACCATCTCTTTCTTTTTTAAGTCTAAGAAGCAGCTCAGCAAGAAGATAAAATATCTACGACAGAAGCAGAAAATCTCAACTAACACACAACTCAGGCAGTTTTCTAGACAACAAACATTTTGATTCGTCACTTCTGGTAAACGTCCATACCTGCATGCATGCTGGAAGAACTTCATTTAAGCATCCACAGTGGCTTAGATATGTCTCAGTCAGTAGAGGTGGGATGCTTAGCTCTAATGCAATCCTGCTTGGTGGCTTAGGCTGGCAAGACGAGGATAGGTTTACATTTAATTCTGGCCTACAGCAGCTTGAACACAGCCTAGCAGAGCCAGTCTAAATCTCGCAGGCTCAGTTATTCTCATGAAGTATTAGCCGAGAAAACAACCCCAGACAATCGACTGAGCTTGGCAGCTAAAGCCAGTCCAATCAGCAGGCTGGATAGTTGTTAGACGATGACGACAATTACTGGCACTGGCGTTTTGAAGTCAAACTAAACACCAACTCTTCGATTCCAAACTCTCCAAACACTTGAGCAACCGCCTCAAATTCAGGCGCAACAGATCCAAAATTATCCATGGCCCATTTCTCATCCCAAACAATGCCAGAGACCAGTTCCTGTTTTGAATAAAAGTGTATAACATTTCAAAAGCAGCCACCATGTGTTTTCCAGTTTAAAAATGTGATTTACAACCCAAAGACAGCCGAGGCAGCTGCAGGTCTGGTGCAGAAGGCATTTATGTTAATGTGCAGCAAAGGTGAGCACTTCTACATCATCTTTCAGTGGTTAAAAACTGATCAAGTCACCTATAAAGTCATTTTAATTTCTTTGAGGATGCTTTCAAACCATGTCTACTGTCTTTGCCATACTTTAATGAGCTAACTTTGTCACATTCTAGGTTACTGTTTTAGTACCAGCCCAGATTTTGACATCACAGTGTGATTATTGGGCAGCATGAGGAAGGGGTTTAGTGGAATTCAAACTTGCCCCATTATTGTTAGCATTCAGTGGAGTAATTAGGCTATTTCATAAATGGTTTGCCTAACAGACTGCAAAGTGTTTAGCTTTTCACTGTGCGCAAATGAGTTAATATACAGCATCACCAAGAAAACCTAAACCTCTCAAGTCAGCCACCAGCAGATATAACTGGTGTTGGATATCATTTTCTTAGTACGGTTAACAGTTATTTTCACTTTTTACATCCTAATACTTTCATACTGTGAGGGGTCACTACAAATTGTCATTCTTGTCAGTAATTTCTTAAAATACAGCCAAAAATACCCATTAAGGAGCGCTGTGCTCTTTGTCGATTTCAGATCCTCTGATTATTGTCTGAGCTTAATAAGGAGTTTGACATTCTTAGATTATGTAAGAGTTCTGAGAATTCTACTGATGTCTGACTTCAAGATGATACAATGAGGGGAAATACTTTGAACATTTTTCAGAGGTTAAGGCCATTTTAAATTATTTACAAGTCTTCAGTAAAATCAGCTATGTTTTCACTGGTACTGTTGAAAAAACAATTGAAATAGAAGAAAATGTAGCTTGTATATTTATACACAGAATTATAAAAGGGAACTGCACGACTTCGATGGGCCATTTCAAAAATGGTGTATTATTAATGCAGATTGCTGTAAACCACTGATTGGCTATTATATATCTATTCAAGGATCAGATTTTTATGTGTTGTGGTGCTGATTTCAATAGCTCTACAGTGTTTTCTGCCTTCCTTCCTATAAATGTGAAACTGTACATATTAAATTTGGAACTTTAGAAAAATGGTGCTTATGTCATCAGCTGAATATTATAGGTCAACCTTTAATTATCAAGGGAAAGATGACATTCCCTGTAGAAGCTTACATGTCATGTGACAGTGGGCGGATGAATTTCCAAACAGTGTGCGGCCTGAGATCCTCAGGCAGGAACCTGCTGACTGTTTCCAGCTCATGCTTAAAGACCAAAGGGGACCGAGCGTTTGCTGTTGGGGCTCCTCAGTTGTAGGATGACCTGCCTGAGGAACTCAGGCATGTTACATCAGTATCTTCTGTTTTTATTGAGAAGCTATCTTATAATTTTAGCTTTTCATTTCTTGCACTCTGTTCTAATTCACCAATTGTTTTTACATTTTATCCCTGGAGCTCTATGGATAGTTTTAATCATCCATTGTTTTAAGTTTTATTCCTCCACTATCCTTTATGCTGGCCTCTTTATCTATACATTACTGTGTTAATGTGTTTGTTGTAAAGTACTTTGTAACACTGGTTTTGATGAGTGCTATACAAATAACCTTTCTTCTACTTCTTCTTCTTCCTATTATTATCATATTATAATTACAATAATAATAATATGTGACCAATACGTACAGATATCCAATGCTATGCCATTCTCAATACTACAAACCAGCATAATACATACATGCTGGTTTATGAAAGGTCCTTGTGTTGACATCTTTGAGAAACTACCATTTTCATCCTGAAAAAGAGCATCTAGCATCACATGAGTTTTGTACCAAATTAGCAGTGATGCAGAAGAGCTCTATCCTATTAAGTATTGACCAGTGAAGACTGTGTTTCCGCCCACTCGCTTATTGCCTCCAGCAAAGATCGTGTGAGATGACCCGACATGTCATGTGACCCCGTCCAGGGCAGCACCTGTGAGTTTCCTCAGAGAGCGCCATGCCTGATAAATGAGTCTGCAGTGATGAGCAACTGATGGAGTGGCTAGCAAAGGTCATGATGCTTGGGGAAGCTCCATTCTGCTCTCTCATTTCAATTTGGACCAACACCACCTTTTGCAAATGCCTGATAACCTCGGCCAAAGGTCAGACTGATGGAACCAAAATCCATCATTTGGTTCAGACTCTACCTTTTCTATTGGCTACAGTTCAAATGCAACTTGTTGGTTCAAGCAACACTGGTTAAAAAAGGAAGGCATCTAATTTAGTGCACTGTGTGTCTGCCAAATTAGGTTGCATGCTGCTTGCACTTAGGTGTAGCTTCTGACTAACAAGGCCCCACAGGGTGGTTAGCAGCAATAGATGCTGGAACCATGCAAAGAATTTGTGTTTTTTTTTTTTTTTGCTTTTTGCTTTCATGCACACCCTTGAGTTTTAACACAAACTCACAAATAGGCATTGAGCATTCTTTAAGATTCCTTTCTGTATCAGAAAGCCTCTAATTGTTGAGGAAAATATAGCTCTTCATCACAGAATAAGGATTTTTAATAGCTGAGATTGTTTTTAATTTAATTAGATGCACAAATATATTACATTAGCTTTACACCTTTGCTGTAATGATATTTGCACATTGTTTCTCAGCCTTAATCTTCCTTGTTTTCACTATATTTTTCTCTCTCTGTGTATACAGTGTTCGTGAGCATGTGTATGCATGAGAGAGCCATAGAGAGAGAGGGAGAGAAAAAAAAGAGGGACAGTGCAATTTGTATGGCAGTGCAGACACCTTGCAGCACATATGGACACAGGAGACAATTGACCTGAACGCTGTCTGCACTCACCCATACCCACAACTGAAGATGGCCTTGATAAAATGTCATCTTTCAAATGGTCATGTGGCAAGCTATGGCCCCGTAGCCAGTCCGTAGCGTGGCTCCATAGATGGAGGAGGCAGGTGTGAATACTTTGAAAATAATGCCCTTTGCCATCTCCTGCAGTTTAAATTTGCATCACAGTGAACAACCGCAAAATGTCAGTGGTCAATCAATTCAAATAATCTCGCTGCAGAATATAAAGCACAGCATATCCATGGTGTTGATAGAAAATGTAATGAAATGACCCCTTGTCCCCAAGAAAAAGAATGAAAACACATTTGCTTCAGTGAGTCAGTTTTAGGAAGGGAAAATGTGAGGGGCAATTCATCCATGGAAATTAAACATATCCCTGGGGTAACATATCTAAATATGCAGGGAAAATTGTTTTTTCTTTTTTGCTTTCAGTGTTTTCTAGCATTGCAAGTGGAACAACATGTAGTTAGAGGGGACTGTTCTATTCTCATTTGTTTGCATTTAAAAATAAAATCCGACTTGGGGCAGTTGAACATTATTCACAGGATTTACAAAAGCACCATAAGCAATACATGATAACAGTACAGAGCTGTTGAACAAAGCCATTTTACAACAGCCTATTGAATTCAGCCCAAGTTCAGATCCCCAGGTCATTAGGGAGCCCTGCGTGTGGCTGGCTGCGCATTCCAAAGCTAGCTGGGTACGATTGTTTGGATCAGTTCTTTACTTCATTAATGCACATGAACTGCTTCCAGGCACCCTCGTCAATGCTAATGAGCATATTAGTTTGCTCCGAGGCCAGCCACTGTCTTTTGATCAAGTTAATATTGGTCGAAGATGCAGGGAACCAAGCACCAAAAGGACAGAGGGGAGAGGGAGATTCTGTATTTGTGGCTTCTTTAAGTCAAAGGGTTAGGTTCCTCCGCTCTCTTTTCACTACATCTGCCTAACTAGAGCAGGTGTTTAAAAACCAGCCAGCTGCACTGGTTTTCTTTGTGCCCCAAACCAAGATTTTGAGTGACTTTTCCTGCAAGTGAATAAAAAAAAGTGCTTTTTCTATATGCCCTTTGGTGAAAAAGAAGCAATCTGCTCTCTGTTTAATGGTGCCACAGTTCATTAGCATGTGATTTTGAGCTGAGCTCTTGCAGTCATATCTCAATACATGACTTCACTGCCTTAGATGTGTTATATTTAAGCCTTAAAGTGATACTCCACCCAAAATGTATCTTTTGAGAATTAAACACTCACCAACCGAACTGTTGCCCAATGGAAGAGCGATCGCTCTCCGGCCTTCTCACAAGCTTGACAGGGTTGCACCTGAGGATTGAGAGAAAAAGTGCGTTTAGACATGTCCAGCAAAAACATGACCTTATCATATCATCATATGGATGGATGGCGGACGATACCGAGGAGGTGGAAGCCATTGTATGAATGTATCCATCAAACCACCATGAAATCAAGCGGATCATAGCCTCCATTATCTGTGAAGTACGTACTATAAATGATTTAAATAATTTTAGGTCCAAAGGTGTTTGATACATGTTCGGTGGAATAGTAGTTTACTGTTGCTGCCAAACATAGTCCAAATGAAACATATAAAACTGCTGGATTTGATAAATACTCTTGTGAATAAAGTGATATAAATATGTAGACATGATAGAAATTGCTGTCTTATTTGTATGGCTTAGTTCTTTCTCTTATTAGTGTTATTGTGGAGCATTACTTGAGGAAGATTGATTACAACTATGTTAAGAGAAAAAAGTCCTTTCAGATTGTGTGAAACACTCAATTCTTTACAATCAGCCCCCACACACTGTGAGTCTCAAAAGAGCAATATTGCCATAGGTGGGAGAGAAAATGCACCCTGAACACTGCGCAGAGTGCTGAGCCAGAAAATGACAGATCCATCTTGGCTACTTAAAAACACATCTCATTAATAAAAGCAAAAATGACTGATTACTCACATTGCACTTGCTTCATTTTACACCCACTTGCGTTTACAGTTGCACGCACACAAGTGTACCCACACACACACACACACACGCACACACACCACAAGTCTACTTATAGTGATGACCACAAAGCAAAACAGACGGTCTGCATCATACAAGGGAGTTCAGAACATACTTGGCTTATATACTGTGGCAGTTCTCTCAGATTCTGCCAATCTGTCTCCCACACAGCTTCACAGTAAAATGGGTTAAGGCAGCGAGTGAAATATAGTGTTACAATATTGTTAGTAACTGCAAAGTTAGATACTCATGAGAGTTTAATCTCACACAGCAAACAATAAGGATGGACAGTATCTACGCACATGAGCCAAAACCAGTGGTGATCAGATCATGTTTAGAGAGTAAACGGTCCATAACAGAAGTAAAATGATGAAGGAGGCAGTTTGAGACAAAAGGAGCTATAGGTGATGATAGATGGAGTGAAAAAGCATATGAATCTGGCCAGGATCACAGGCATCCATCCCCACCTGTCAGAGAGTGACTAATTTCCAAATGGGAGCTGGGCACCGGCAAGCCGAGTGCCTCAGGTCAAAAGAGCCGCTTGGGTTACAGCGAGGTCCTTCTGGACTGCCCTGGAGATAATGGCTGGGAGCTTACACGACACACCATGCGCACCACCTTGTTACAGACCATGTCACAGCAATGGAACCACATATCTGATCAATCACACCAGAGGTCGACACTGCTGGTAATATACCATGGCCACTGTATGTCAAATGTGAGGAGCACTCTCCAAAAAAGCGGCCAAGTGACTCAGTATCTGTCTGTAAGGGAGACCGGTGTGTGATTACTGTTCCTGACAGGAGGCATGAGAGGAATGTGTTATTCATATACATGAGAGTCTTTCAGGGACATTATACCCACGTCTTTCAGTCTAACTGATTACAGCAATAATGTTGTTGTACTTAATGAATGATCAGGACAAAGGCAGATTTTACTGCATTGTATTTCTCTCTGATCATTTTCTCTTCCTCCACATTCTCTGTTGGCATACCCGAAACATATATGAAATATATATATATGCAGTTGTTATTGGCGCACTATTACTGGACATCTATTGCTATTACAACCTGGCTAGTATTGCTAGCACTGGTACAACTATAACTACCACTTTCATTAATAATGCCCCCAGTAGCTTTAATTGCCGTGTTTGTAAATGTTGCACCATCCCTCACAACAAAACAAGCAGAACAATTTGGAAAGCACAAATGACATAGTAGTAAAAGTAAAAGAATAGAGTTTGAAAAAATAGCACCATAAGAAGAAACACTAGATGAGAATAAAAATCCAGGTCACGACAGATTCATAAAAGCAGTCTACAAACATAAAAAATGCTTTAAGAAAGATATTAATTTGTCCAGTGAGATCTCCTCCAGCAGGCTGTTCCAAAGCCACAGGGACCTCATGGAAAAAGACCTGATTACATTTTGTTTGCAGTGTCTGTGGAAATAGTAAAGCAATGGCCAAATGATAGCATAATGAAGTGCCTCCCAATAGCTCTGCTATCTTTAGCGACTCAGGCCTTTATAACGAAACAAAAAAATGATCAGTGCGACCAGAATAAGGCAGGGTAATGATCCCTCAGCGTAGGGTCCTGTGACCAACAAAGTAATAAACTTGAGCACTGGATTATAGGTTAGGCTGCTCTATGAACTGCACTGAAATTACATCCTCCTCTCCACCTCTTAAATGTCTTTGACCTCTGCTCTCATTACGACATTTGCTAGTAATGATGGTGATCTAGGAACTAAAATTTGGATTTAAGTGTCAACTAAATGCTCAAAATATGAATGTAATATAATAAATACAGTAATCTGCAACATAGTATGCATGTATTGATTTTGAAAGATGTTAATTAGGGGTGAATAGCCCTTTTCTAAAAGAGGGTTCTTGTAGTTTGCAGCTCATGCAATGCTCATTGTTGTTTGAATTGATCTTGAAATTCAAGATGAGGCCACCTAAATTGAAAAGGCTGCAATAAAGAGACATGCTGTACAGTCACCGAAGCGATTTGTTAAAAGAAGTACAGATGCCTGCAGCCACTGCCATGATTGCTAATATTCAGATGTACAAATAAACATGTGTAAAGGAGACACTGTTCCATTTAATGGCAGAAAATATTGATTTCAGGCTCGACTCATCTACTGTACTGAACTGAACTTGTGTGTTCATTGCGTTGTAGGAGCTTGTTGCTCATGCATACATCCACAGGATTGTCTTTTCTTGGAGATCTTCATTATACATTGCAGTAAGGACGAACAGGCATACCACTGTCTAAACAAGTATGGAACCCAGTAGATCTTTCAGCATACCTGTGAAACTATAATTGCATATTACTGAACTGTCAGCTCTACTGAGATATTCAGGCTTTTTTTTTTTTAATTTTTTGGCTTGATAATCACGCTTTTCTGAGTACCTGTACTGTCTTGTGCTGACATTGTGAACATTTCAAGGAAAGTCACTAAAACTTGTAAAACTGTGCACAGAAATATTCTATTTCATACTCCATGTTGAACAATTTAATCTTCAACAAGACTGAGTGCAATCGTTTTTCATACTATCCTTAATGTGTGAATGTGTTAAAAACTAGGTCTATGATAATCCTTCTCCTCTGACAAAATCCTACAAGGCTGATGGTCGTGCCATCCTCTCACAAACAGGGTCAAATCCCCATGCGTTGTGGAGTGATTGCAGCCGTTCCCAAGGTGCCTTTTTGTCAACAGTGTTCATTGGTCTCAGGAAATTGTTTTCAAACCTTTTCTGCTGGTTTCTGCAAACATAAATGCTGTGTGATATTGATGAAAGCTTTAGACTATCATTTGGAAACAGGGTCATGTATTTCTCTAAGGTGTAAATTACTTCCCCGTAAAATGAGCTGTGAATATTACTTTGAACAATATGTGCAAGCCGTATCCAATCAAACTGCTGAAATAGTCTTCATATGATAAGAGCTTGTGACCGTTTTTAAAAGCTGATAAGTTGAGTGAAGAATTGTGACTGCTATTGAATGCAAAACTAAATATATTCTATAAATCAGGAATATTACCATGCATGGATGACATTTCCCTTAACAGTGATCCAACAGCTAAAGGAACTGTAATTTTGGCATGAGGACAGTCAGAGCACACACAGGGCACTGCTATTGATAACAAGTGACTGCTATAACTTCAACCTACAGTTTAAACACTATGGAGGAACCACAAATAGAGGAAAACAAAACATTATCTAATACTCAAGCACTTTTCCTGGAGATGTTATCTCTTCTCCTAAGAAAAATCCTGCAGTATTAGAAATACGTTTCCTTCCTCAAAAAGAAGAAGGGGGGCAAAAAGATGTGATAAGGTCAAACTCTTTTGAAGAGGGCGGTTCTGCCCAACAAACTGTGTCAGTCACGAGGTTAGCAAACTCACAAGGAGAGTACAGGGCTATTTTAGCCTCAGACAGAAAATGCAACATCCTTTAAACCAGTTTAATAAGCCTACTGAATCCAAGCGGTTCCCGCGGGTGGAAACCGGGGGCTCGTCCTGACAGAGGGGGTAGGTCCTGCTTCTTGTCCACTGCCTGGGGGAGACGTGTAATGCAGAGAGAGCAGCTGAGAAAACATTTCAGTGGAGACAGACCGTCCAAACCTGCCCTTTCCCAACAGCTGGAATAATACAGGCACTGATTTAAGATGGTTTAAGTCTACCTCAGAGGAACACAAATAATCTAAGACTATAGGCAAAACATCAGTGGAGCAAAGCCGTCGCGACGTATTAGCTCCTTAAATCATGCAACATCAGAGGCAGTTTTATGTTTAAGATATTAAAACAGAAAAACTCTCCATAACCCAAAGTGAGAAAAAATCTGCTCTTGTAGTCTGGCAACATCTTTCATGACAAATTATCGCAATGGTTCTCATCTCGTCTTATATTTCTGTAATTTGAGCTTCTTGGGGGGCGTCTGTTTTCTTTTCAGTGAGGGTTGCTATCACATCTCATGCTAACTACCCTGTTCTTTATTCACCCCTATGTTGATTCAGAACAAGAAAAGCAAGCAGCTGTCAGAAACATGGTTTTAAAGCGTGTAAGTTTGTTGTTTTACATAAATCGGCAACAAAGAGTTGGAAACTGGACATTTATCTGAAAATGTCAAACATTATTCCCTCATGCAGAAAAAAAACTCATCTGGTTCACCTTACTGATTTATTGAAACTACACTGGTTTGCAGGCAGTTCAATCATTTCGATATTCTGAAGTACTGACAATACTGTGACTGGCAGCCTATCATCAGTATTTTTTCAGTGTTCAATGTCTCATTGAGATAAATCCTCAGAGTTCACATCCCATTAGCGCACAACCACAACGTGGTGTGTAACATGGCACTTGACACTTTTTAAGCATTATTCATAACATGATCTAAAATGTGCATATTTGCAAAGACTAGGCATTGAGGGTATGCCACCAAATAACACACTGGTGATAGAAACTGGCCTATTAACCTGATTTACTCTTGGTGTAGCATCATGTACAACTGCCTCTTTGCCTTTTTCTACATTACCTTAAAACTATATTCCTTTAAATATGGCTACATCTCCAGTCTCATCAGTTGTCAGAGGACTATTTCTGCATCCACAAATTTAAGGACTGTATTAGTCAGCTGGAAAATGGACAAGGAAAGCAAACTGATGGGCCAGAGGGAGACTGAATGGAAAACTGTCACTGGGTCCCATGACACAGAAAATTACTTGCACATCAAGTTAATCTTCATCAAGATGTTCATAGCAAGCGCTGAAAACCTTTTAACTCTCCTCTGATCGACAGAGATGAAAAAATACAACACTACGTACTTGTCTATGAAAATCGTGGCATTAAGTGCTCTTTTTGGTAAGTGCATTACAGAACTCTTCAGAGAGTTAAAAGGCAAATTAAATGTGAAAAAGAGAGCATAAGTTTTTAATTATTTTCCATGCAAAATAGATCATTGGGAATATATTCAGTGCTTCATGTTCTTGTAGGTCAGGGAGAGTCCATGGTTTATTAAACTGACCAAACAGAGATGCACTGAGCGAGGAAGGAGAAATAAATATATGAGAGCAGAGGCAAAATGTAATTAAGGGACAGAAAATGGATTTTTCAACCTTTGTCTTGATGATCTACTGTTTGCCCATATTTAAGGATTTCTATTTATACAGCATGTGAAAGGGCCAGAGGCAAAAGGGACATCCATGAAGAGACGTGACTGAACGTCAAATTAGGATCGCTGTGTCAAATGTGGTTGTAAGAAAGAAGTTTCCTGAAATGCTGTTATCACATAACAGGCTATTAGGTTTGGGAGGGTAAGGTTAGACAACTGAGGATGTTAAGACAAAATTGGTTGTTACAGGTTCAGATGTGTCTAATATATGCTTCTACTTGAGTAAAACTACATTCTAAACTTTGATGTGTGCCCACCTTCCCGTCTCTACATTATGTCGCATCCTCTCCTACACATTCTGCTGTGTCTTCATTTCAACAGCACAACCAAATGCATTTGCATAACATCATTATGCACTTATAATTGTAGGCTGTGGCTCAGGAGGTGGAGTGGGTTGTCCAATAATCAGAAGGTTGGTGGTTCAATGTCGGGCTCCTGCTCCTGACATGTCCTTGGGCAAGATACTGATGGGCACATTTCTCCCAATGCTGTGCCATTGGTGAGTGAATGGGTTAGTGTGGCTTGTGCTGTAAAGCTACGGAGCGGTCTGGAGACTACAAAAGCCCCATGTGAATGCAGTACATTTAATTGACTGCATCTGAGGGTCGTTTTGCTGTGGCATCACTACTTGCTACACAGTAGGATTTTATTAGATCTGGACTACTCTATAGCTTAATCTTATGTGAGACAAAAATCAATCTTAAGATTTTCTGTTTCCAGTGGTTTAGGATAATCACAAGCAGTGTTTTTGGTTGGTTGTGGACACAGCAGTGTTTTCCAAAGCACAAATACAAGAGGGAAAGAGGGGCAGAGAGAGAAGAGACAGAGAACATGAGGAGGGGAAGAGGAATTGTCGAGATATTGACAGTGTTGGAGATTGGAAATAGATGGCAGGAAAAACCTTCCAGCCTTCAGGAAAACAGAAGAGGTGTCTTCAATTGGGTGGTGAAATTGCTTGAGTAAAGGTAGAACGAGGCCTTGCTTTCAATTGAGGCCCTTCACTTCTGAAACTTCATTCAAGTCTGAAGGAGTTACTGTCATTGTGTGAGACTCAAAGGCCAGTAGAAAACCTCAGTGTTACACATAACAGAAAAACCTTTAAAAGTCACTCCTTGTACTTTGGACAAGATTTCAACGACTGTATACATGTACATCAGTGTAAATCAGCATTGGTGTTGATTTTACTGGAGATGCATTCTCTGTCTTCTTATTATTCCAGAAACTTTTGCTGCAACTTTGTGCAAACCCGATTCCAAAAAAGTTGGGACGCTGCGTGAAACATAAATGAATAATGAATGTGATAACATATTAATGCTTTTTCATATATACTCAACTGAAAGCAGTACAATGATAATATATTTAATGTTTTACCTCATCAATGTCATTGATTCAGTCAGTCGTTCACAAACAAGGATGGAATGAACATGATTGTATTAAGGATATCACTACATAGGCTCGGGAACACTTCATGAGACCAGCATTAGTAAACATAGTTCGTTTGCAAATGAATGCATTCTGTTTTTATGTTTTACACAGCCCCAACTTCTTGGAATCGGGGTTGTAAATTTAAAGCACTCTGTATGGTGAGTTTCATCAGATTATTTCCAGTGGCTGTGCTAATACCAAGCTCAAAGCTACTAAATAAACAAATCAATCAAATGACATACTTCTTAATTCTGACAGCGCTGCCTCAAGCATATCTTGTTTTGCACGAATAGTCAAAGATATTCAGTGTCTGTGCATGTGGCATATTTCAAGTCGAAGGGCAGGTGATCTGAGTGCGTTGTGTTGAGGCTAAATGCACTGAGAAAATCATCAGGGCTCACATTACATTTGCAATCTTTTCTGCCACTCTCATGTGGTTAATCTGCAAGTAAGAGCAGATTTCAAATGTATGCGCACATTTCCGTCTGCTCAGACAGGCTGGGTGTCTGTCACTTGGAAAGTGGGTTTCCTCCTTCCACAAAAGGTTTAAACCTGTCAAGATTTGGGCCTGACCAACTGTGCCCACTGTTTAAACTGATCTGGCCAACTGGCTGTCCTTGTGTTTATGCTGTAACATTACTGTAACTTTCAGGAGAGTAAAAACCTGCCTGAAAAATGGTGTCCTACACCCATATATCTGGAACATGGTACACAATGTTCCTCAATCTGAGTCCAGAATGTCATGATCTGGATATTTCTGTTTACACAGTGTTTACAAAACTATAAAGCCTGCAATATATTTGACTAGACTACTAGTTTGTTTTTTTAATTGGTTACAAGCAATGGCTAAAGTTTCAAAGTAACCTAATATGAATTAGATGAGATTAGTTTTCTTTAAAAAAGCAATGTGCAATATTTTTTTCTTTTTCATTTCAGGCGGAAAATAGTCTAATAAATAAATCTGACATTCATTGAGATTGTCTTCGAAGCATTAAAAATAGTATTTACTGTTAACGGTTGCTGCTGCACAAACGCAATGGCATGGTTAGTCTGCTGACAGTCTCAGCCTCACACTGTGCAGCCAGTGCAATGAAGTGGTGCACAGCCGGCCTGAGTGTGAAAAACAGATCAGTGTAGCAGCATTAATGGGAGTCCCTCTGCCAGGGAGCCTTGCTGACCTTGGTCTTATCTGTACGACCTCATGCATGATTGATAAATAAAAATGAAACTCAAGATGTCTTCCAAAGCCAAGGTATCTGATCTCATTATGAGGTGGTTCTTTTGGCAAAAATGAGAATAGACCTGGTTGGTCTTGGCTGGCGAGGCATTTAATTTTGCAGCACTTCTGCTGTTTACGCACTGTCAGACAGGGACTGGAGATACAAAACAATATCTCTGCGACTTGTCTACACCTCAAAGACAATTGAATTCACTGATGGGTCAATAAATATTCCATCTCCCTAACAATAAAACACACGTATTAGCTCGCAGTTCTCGCTGTCCTCCATGTACTATGCAAAATAAAGAATTTACTTCATGTGGGAATTTAAACATGCATCACCACTTTGCCTTGAGCAAACTGTTTACAGTTAGGCTCATGAATTATTTAAAAAGAAAATACAGTGTTTGCTCATGGTATCACAAGGCCATCTGAATCTGCAATTCTGTGTTCAGTGTTGTCAACATAAGTGTCATAGATGTGTCACCATAGAAATGTGATTTTCAGCTGTGCTCTAGTATTTGGACACTGCTTGCCCAGTGCTGCAAAATAAAAACAACTGAGGACTTTATTGTAGCTGACTGGTTACTTTATTTTATAGCTTTACATGAAAAACATCCATTGCTACGAATTTGTCAATCATAATATGTAGCCACAACATGGAAGATTATGATGGCTGTGTAGCAATGTTCTCTCTCATAACAGGGAATATTGTTTTGAACTATGAATCAATTATTCTCTCAGTCAATGAGACTGTCTGCAAAAGTTTATTCATAGATTCTCATATTCTTTTCAAAGCTAACTCAGATCACTGAGATCTTTAAGATAAATTACTCGACAAAAGTGTGTATGGCTATTAGTAGTCTATTCATCAGTCCCACCAGAGGGCTTTACCAGGCAGTGTAACATAAAACCAGAGGAATTGTTTTCATGCCTATGGTCTGCCTGTGACTGATGATTACCCATGTAATTACTTCCATGAACATATCCACTAACAGAAAACCATGTGCAGTATATTTCTTCACAATAGCACACTGAGATAAACTTTTTGTTCTGTTCAAAATGCTTTTTTACCGTTGGTACAGTGTTACTGGCACCTTCAAACGCAGATGAACCATTAAGTATTTGTTGAACCAGAATGTTTTGCTTCAGACTTAATACACAAGATAAGTTTCTCTCTTTGTGTTTACACCAGGCATGACTTGATCAGTTTATTCAACCTCGGTCTGATTTTTCTTTCTTTGAAACATGTATGGAATGGCATTTGAACTTTGGTCGCACTAATTAGTCACACCTAGAGACCCACAAGTTCTCCAAGTAAACTGGTTTGTCAGGAATAAGAACATAATCTGACCAAACCAAGAAAAAAGGGGAAAAGGCTGTTTCTATGGGGAATGTGGAAGAAATATTTCTTAACTCTACAAATGTTTTCAACTGGAGTTTACAGTAGGTGAGGCATATTACAGTCAAGAATGCAGACAAATCCATCATGCTTGGCTAAAGTTACAGGAACTGGAATCTGCCACAAGCAAAGTCTCTTATTTCACAGGTCCACAGGTTAGCAAAACTCCTATGTGATGTCAGCCAATAATGTCATGCGAAGGATCGAATATCACAACAGAGTTTTGGAGTCTTTTGTTACCCAAACATAAATCCAGATGAAAAAGGAGAATAAATTTGATCTCTATGTGAGCTTTACTGTGCCCAGCTAAGAAAAGTTCATGCTGTTTAGCCCATGAGACGACCAGAGGGAAATATATTTATACAGGTGGGTCTCATATTTCCATACACGCACACATATTTTTGTTTTTAGACTTTTGTTCTGTTTGTCATTATGATGTCCAATACGAACGGCTGTGAACATTTTGATTTTGCTGTTTGGTTTTTCATTTGCTTGCTTGTCTCTTTCTCAGCTCTGAATCCCACTCGCACAAATGAGCAATTTTATCTTTTAACATTGTATTTATTATTTTAATAATGTTACTGCCGTATAAATAAAGTAATTAATCTATTAGAAAAATACTAGTGCACTAGGGAGATGATGGCAACCAAACAAGAACTTGCCTGTTGCTGCTTTTTGCTTCTTCTTTTTAATGATAAGTAGGACTGCCTATAACATTGACAAATTCAGCTAGAGGCTAATATTATATTTTCATTTCATTTCATAAATAATGTTTAATTTTCTTGGCTGGAAACCTACTGGACAGTGTGAGAGCCAGCCTCTCTACCAATGCAGACAATTCAGCACTTTTACCTGACTTGGTGAAAGGTAGTCATGTAGAAGTAGAAACATACACCTACACATAAGAAAACAAAAGTAATTAATATAAATTTACCTATTTAAGGAAGTCAAGTGTAAGATATTCCTATTTTTTCTTTTCTCACAGCTTCTAACATCTGTTAGGAGTGAGTGTAACAGCATGGCAGGACATGGTTCAGCAGTACTGGCATGTATTTATGATGGATAATGAGAAAGTTCCCCTCTAAATTTGTGGCTATGACCTTGTTGGTGCTAATGTTACACTTAGACTTATCCTGACCCGTTACAGATAAGGAGGCCGAACTCATCAACGTATGTTCCCCATCACTCAGCCTTTTCCACCAGCAGCAAAGACTCCATTCAACTTTCAAGGGTCCAACAATACAAAAGGATATGTGTCCAAAAATATATTATCCCTGAGGTGGCAAAATGAAAAGCACCTGGATTTAGAATATTCACAAGCAAATCATTCCACATGCAGGGATAGCTGTGCATTCAGTGCACTATTTTGAGTGTTACTGATAGAGATGTATCATGTTTTTCACAATCCCAAAGTTCCCTAAATGGGCACGGAACTGTTAAACTGACTTCATATATATTCATGATCTGCCACCTGCAAAGGTCATCCATGCAGGTAACAGGGGGGGGCAGGCGAGAGTAGGCGACACACAAAAAGATGGTGAATTGTAATACTGTCATAGACTTTAAAGTGCTGCTGAAAATGGTCATAGAAAAGAGAAAAAAGGATGTACAACTTTTCATCTGCTGGATCCAAGCAAGGTAGTACCCAGAATGGAACACTGAAACACAAGCACTGATCCCAGTTCCCAACTGTTAAATATTTTATGAGTAGGGATACTAACTTTTCATATCATTAATCTTTTTGCAGATCTAATATAGCAGACCCCTGCAAATGTTGCATTCACAGTGTGCAGGCACTACAAAGCTCTTTTGAATAATGTTGCACAGAATTTTATACTGTAAAATAAAGTGGCCAAAACTTTCAAAAGAGTTTACATTAATGTTAGATCTGTACTTTCATAGAGACTTTAATATAGCATTCTGTAATATCTGAAATATTATTTTTCAAGAACAGAAATCCCAAACAGATTTGCCACCTGACAAACTGTATGAATCCAAATAACAAAACTGTGCTCTCAGGTCATATTCAAACTGAAGTTTGAATGAAAACAGTGCAGTAATGTGTCTCATTGGCATTTGTACAGAAAGACCTCAAAGTATATGTCTGCATTTAACTGAACACATCCATGGTACAAGGACCGCATGGCCGCACATATACTGAACTACAAGAGTGTCTTGTGAGATACAGCGTATGCTACGGAGATACATTCAAATCGTTCTACAATTATACATTCAATATTCAATCACCAAGTGCATTCAGGCAGTATGACATATACCATGATTGCATCTGTAGACGAGATGTAGTAACTGTCCAGTGACGCACTAGATCAGCGTATCATGAGGCAGTTACTCTATACTGAATAGAAGGTGACACATGAAATAAATTATGAGCATTATAGAGCATACAATTCTTGGGGCTGAAAGGAGACATTGTGTGGGAGGACTGTGCCACTGGGTTGCAAACGATAAGAATAGTGACAAATTGTGCACATGACACTTTGTTAATAATACCCAAGTTGATTTCGTAGACAGAGAGGATGTTAACCACCTCAGGTTTGATTCTTCCTATACTGCAATTTTGGAGATGGTACAAAAAAATGTCATTTCACGCAATTCTAATAATTACCTCCGGTAAGAGCTGTAGTGAAAGTATTACATATATGAGAGGAAGATGGTGTAATGGAATGCATCTTAGAACCTCCTTCATTATTTTACTAAGCATTTGTCTCAAAACGAACAATGTGGATTAAACCACAAATGGCGGAAAAATTATTTGCATTCATTTTCAAACCTAATTTATAAGGAGTCATGGCTAAAGGAAAGGATTTCAAAACGAAGGGGATCATTACAACCAAATGGGGAATTGAAATTTGCACTGAAAGGTTAAGTCATTTTATCTTTTACAATTCCAACCAATAGTTGTAATTTATGGTATTCACACTCTACACAATATTTTTTTAGAGGACAGTTTGCATCATTCAACCCTAATTTCTGTCTTGGCTTGCCCAAAGTGTCTGTTTCACACTGCAACAAACTGCCAACAAAAACTACAAACATTTCTGACAATAATTAGGATGTCTTATACAAGGCCAGGAACTGGGGACACCAGCACTCTTAACAGCAAGGAGTAATGAGGCTCCATCATGACCCTGCCAATGTGCCAATCCTGGAAATTCCCCTGGGACAGCCAGATCAGTTGCCCCATCATTTAGAAAGCGCCTGGCCTTGCAGTTTGGTGAATTGTCCATTTACCAGTCAGCCAAAGCAGATTACTTTTAATTAGCCCAGCATTTTTCGTCTTTTAGAGCCAGCCGTACAGAATCTGCTACTGCTGTATGTCAAACAGCTGAGCCACCAAATGTGCTGCAAATGCAAACATTGAAACTGGCTGCACTCATATTAGAAGCCCTAGTGTTTTCTATTTAGTGTGAACAAAAACACATTGGCGTGCATTTTTTCCAACTGCAATGTAGATAATTACAAAATCAGACATGAGGTATATGACCTACATGCAAGTTGTGTTTGAGCTGACATGGAAACTTGTTAACATTGCCTAAATTTATCTCTGTCACAGCAGACATTACGGCACATTTGGTGTGGATGCAGCTTGGCTGAACCAGCAGGAGACAGCAGGGCAAAATAGAAAGAAACTGAAATGCTTTCCGATCTCAGTGGCAAAGGAGCTAAAGGGAATGTGCCTTACAAAATTTCTGCCATTTTACATTGGTTTTAGGTTGTAGCCATCTGTCTGTCTTTCAGACAAAATGAGAGGAACAATCCAGATTTCGCGCTCTTCAAATCTGCCTATTATTTGACTACAGTGGACTCGATTAGCTCTCATAGGAATTGGTAAAATCAGCACAAAGCCTAAAATGCATTACATCCGATTGACACAAGTAACAGAACTATAACTAGAATACTATTCCTCCGCCATCAACTGGAGTACATGACAATACCACAACTTAAGTGAGTAACCCAGTGTAAAAAATACAGTGTCTACAATGTGGTCTGAGATGACATGTTGTTATGTTTTTGTTGTCATTTTTAGATGCTTTGGGCACCATAACCATGATTCCATTCACTTTTTTTGTATTAGCACATCAGCTCTGGATATGCCAATGCTATTTAAAAAGCTACCTTATGCAAAATGTCTAATTTTTCAGTCGAACACGGTAGCTGATTGGAATCTTAAAACTCTGAACTACCTGTATGCTCGTTACTGTGACCTACAGCTCACATCAGCTGAACACTTGGCACATCTCTGCGTGCAGGAACCTGTAATCACTGTATATGCCCAAGACTCTCCTGACAACTTCCAATTCTCTTATGACATTTCAATCTTCCCTCTCTATCAACACTAAGGGGCAGTACTCATCTTTCAGCTCAGACTTGTTCCATTACCAATAAATACTTTGCATAACTTTGTAGTTCTTCACCATTTAAAAAAAAAAACAAATGTTTCTGTATTACATACATACTTTCAGTAAAAATGTTATGATTTAAATATATTTAAATCTGTTGCATTTTTAGAAATCTGCATTTTCAATAATACACTATTAAAAAAACTGAGTAAAAGCGTCACCCCTCAAATTATCCACTGACTAAAACGATGTAAGACTCAAATTTTAAAACTTAGCAACTGTGAATTCTGTTTTTAGATTATTATTTTTAAATTAGTGCAGCCACTTCCACTTGAGGTTTTCCTTGTATTTCGGTCCCATGTGTAGGCATTCATTTAAATTTGGATTGGATAGACTTGGGGGCAAGTACTCATCTGTATTTCCCAAAAGTTACCCAAATTGTGATATGATCATGCATTTTTACAGGTGAATCACAATGTCATGTTCTCGTCAAAGCTCTGTATTAGATGCAGCAGGGTAAGTAAAATGTGCTAATAAGAGTTAATTAAGTTTTATCAGAAAAGGTCAAGCTGTTTTGAAACTTCAATTTCAACAAAACCATAATGTTCATCATCTGGCCACTGCAGGAGGGACTCACCTCGCTATCAAGTCTCACTGTGGACACAGTGTTCTAGAGATGTCTGCCTTCTGTCAAATATAATGGGTGTAGATGGCACTCGGCCTGTATTGCTCAAAGCACCAAAAATGAGAGGCTCACACTCACAACAGCGCAGGATGTGAACATTAATGCCATTCTTTTCGGCTCAGCGACAACACTCCCTAGCACTATCAGTTCGTATAAACTAATCTCCACAAACTAGCAATGTCAGACTAGGGTTAAGAGGTAGTTGTATGATGAGTGTGAATGTGATTACTGCGCAGACTACTTACAGAGATACACAGCTAACTGCTTATACAGAGGGTGATCCATTACTACACCCTCCATTTAAGGCTGTTTTCAGCACACTTGGAGTCAGTTCAGTTCAGTGTTCTGACACCCTCTGCATGGCCTACAATGGATCCTATTTTATGTTTTGTATTGCATTCCCTTCAACTAGTTTAAACCTAGGGCCATAGTTTCCAAGGTTCTAGTCTGACAACTTGTGATTTCCATTTGTTTTTGGAGCTCAAGCTGTTTTGGGAGATTTGTGACCTCTTGAGCTGTCACTCTAACAAGCATTGCTAATTAAGTTACAAATATCTGCCAGCACGGTTTCTTTCTGAAGGACATTAGGTTCTTTTAACGTGAAATGAATATGTGACTAATAAGTAAAATGAAAACAAATTAGCTATTTATAACACCACAGAGAAAGAAAAAAGAAAAAAAGACTTTTTACGTCTCATACATTTGAATGACCTATATTTTTTTTAAGCTGTACCATTAAGTGTTGACTTGACAAGCATGTAACTAACACCTCCATAGCCATACTTCTTCAGGACAGTTTATGTGCAAAACCCATTGGCCCTCTCTTGGCATGAGTTAGGATATTGATCTTTTCTCCTTGATGACAACCAGGAGTCAGCTGTAATTGATCCAAATCAATTAGAGCACCAAGTTTCCTGATAGCCATCAGGAAACTTCACAGTGTGAAAGCCAATAGTATCTGAGAATGCACACGATTACTTGTGTGCACACAGACACAACTCTTAGATGATGCCAAAGCATTTGAAATTAAATAAATTATCTATAAGGGGGCTCAGATCAGAGCACACAGGGCACAATAATTGTTGCAGATTATTTGATACACCAAATTTGATGCAGGAGAGGTATGGAGTGTTTGATTTCCTGTACAAATGCTACTGAAATATCCCATGATCCATTCAGGCCACCACTACTTGATATGAAATCATCCTTTTTTTATTAGAATCCAATTAAACTCCTTGAAGCAGGCCTTTTTAGATGGTTAGATCAGCAGCAATGCATGATGCAGGCCACAACATTATGAAAACAAACAGCACTGTCTAATTTCTAAGAGCACAAAACAAAGACCTAGTGATTCACTGCTAGAACAGAAGTACTCTGTTTATAGTTGCCAAAGACATAAACTGCTATTTGTACCCTGATTGATCTTTCCCATATGTTAATAAGGTCTGCTTGTTCAAACATTTTCATACTTGCTAATAATACTCTTGGTGTTCATATTACTGTGGGTTCATAGGGGATTCCCTGTATCTCAGATATAAGATTGGCTACGGTTTTCCACAATAAAACATTGCACTGAGAAAAGTCTCTCCTATTCTAGGGGGATGGGAACTATGTGCCACACAGGCACAGACCATTCCAGTGCAACAGAAGCATCCGAGACAGAGGCAGACCACTACAGACTGTCTATTATCATTGTTTTTGGCTGGTTTCACACGTCTTCAGGCACAAAATATGTTTACGGGGTCAATCACCTGCCACCTACTCAGTATGAGTAATTGGAAATGACAACTGTTACATATTGCATTTCCAGCAGAGAGCAAATTTGGTTAGTGGTTGTGTGCTTCAGTAAATACTTATTGCATCAGCAGGGTCCTTTGCACTTTACATAAGCATCTGCTCAAATGACCTCAAGATACTGTTGCAACGAATTTACATAGCATAGTGTGTCTAATGGTAGCCAAGAAAAAAGCTCAGAGGAACTCTTGACGACATGGCTGTGGCAAGAAGTGGCTGAACGGATGCCTTCTTATAAAATACTATACTTGCCAAAAAAAGAGATGCAGTTAGTGAAAAATGCAGACACTGTAAGGTAAAATTTTACTGTTTTTGACACTGCGTCCAAGAAATAAGAGTGACCAAACAAAAACAATAAAAGCTATATATGGCTCTTACATTGAGAGTCCTAATTACTTTTACATTCATATTTAAAGAAGAGCGGTCATTAAAATCAACATCTGTTATACCTTTCATATTCAACTGTTACTGCAATTATAATGAACTCTAAGAAAGCCTATCAGTTGAATCTGTAAGATGTAAATTAATTAAAATAAATATTTGTGGGAACCAGAGTGTTTCATAAATAAAGAATGAAGAATTAACAGAAGGTAAAATTACAAAAGCCATTTGCCTCACATAAAAAACATGACTTTGAGTGAGTAGTTCAGCATAGAATTTACGTAAGCTTCGGTACACGCTTTTAAAATAATGAAAGCTAATCACAAAGATTGTGTGTGCCCTTCACTCTGCTCCCCCCTCAAATTACATTAACAGCCCCACCCAAAGTGAACAACAGTACTACTTGTTTCAATTAGTGCTGGAGTGCCATTAACAAAAGGAAAGAGAATGATTTTGCTCCATATGTACTGCAGGGTAAGAATGAAAATATGAATCTATTAATAAGAGAATTTATTTGCTGTGCTATCTCTCTTGGAGTTGATAGATAAACAAAAAGCAGAGAGGCAAACAAGATGTTCACGCTCATTGTTCACAGAAATGATGTCCAAAATTAATTTTATTACATATGCATTTTCAATTCTCATGTGAGAGCTTTCCTTAGAAGCTCCTGCCAGCAGAAGTGGGCGTGTTTGAGATGTTAAGCAAGCATGGATTAAACCATGTCAATCATTTGCTGCACTTAAAGTAAACAAGCTGAGACACTATAATAACACCAGCCTTGTATAAGGCTATCTTTATGCTGCAGGTTATTTTATATAATAGACCTGAAAATTATGAAAATTGACAGTAAAGTGACTAAATGTGGGAGCAAACAACACATTCAACTTTTCAGAACTCAATGTATCGTAAGATGTTGCGTGCTATTTTTATACCAGCTTCTCTACAGTGCAGTATGTCTCAGTGATTTGTCAGTGCTGTGAAGTAGAGAACATAAATTCACTGCTTCCTAATATATAGTAAAGTCCTGCCACATAACAGATAATTTGCAGCTGACAGAAAAAAATAAGACCTCCGATTGGCCTGGCTATCTATGGCACATATCATGTAACTTCCATGTCATGTCTTAGATGTGAATTAAGCCAGAGACCTTTATTGCATGACATCCTCTTATTTATCTACACACATTTCCTGCTTTTGTCCATTGACGTCTATCGAATTGAATAAACAATATCTTCATAAAAAAATTACATGACCTAAAATTCAAACAACAAGAGGAGACATAACAGATGCTGATATGGACCCCGGTTACTGAACTGCCCTAACATATGCCTGCAGTTTGGAGGCTGTGGCTCAAACGTTTCTTTTTCATTTTTCATATTGCAGTGATGAAAAATGCAAGATCAAATGAGGACTTTCTGAAGTGGAAGAATGATTACTGGCACCTGTGGTGAAAGAACTTAACACACAGTATACTAGTATATTCCTCTATCTGGATGGTCAATGTCAAGCTGGAAAATAGACTCAACGTCCTCCACCTGCATGACTTCCCTCTTCTGACTTGGGAATCCCAGCCTCCTCAATCTGTCCTGCCATCAGGTGGGTCCCACAGCTCATTGTCACCTCTGATCTCTCTACCGGCCACACCTGGGCCCTCCTCCCACCACAGGGCTCGTTGCTCTGCACATAATTGCACTTAAAACCAGCACCGCAAGGGCTCCTGCCCCCCTCTCTGTCCATCCCTCTCCATCTATTCCATCATCATGGGTGAATTCCCCTCCACAGACTGCTCCCCCTCCCACCACACTCATTATTGGAGACTCAGTCGTGAGGAACGTTAAAGATAAAAATGCTGTGACTTTTTGCTTTCCAGGCGCTAAACTGACTGATATCATGAACGGTAAGATTGCCAGCATCCTTGTCCCCTCGACCACAATGTTATCTTCCACGTCAGCTGCAATGACATTCATTGCATGTAGATTTAAGCTTATCAATGTCGGTTTTTGAGCTGCAACTTTTAAAGATGAATGTTTCAACTACAGTCCGTTGTGCACTGGTGTACAGACCACCTAAAATTACCATTCAAAGGTTTTCGGATTTCCTGTCATAAAATGTTCGGATAAACTGTTGATTTGCCCATCTAAACCTTTGGTCAATGAGCTTTTATGCCTTGTGGGCTCTTTCGTTCTCATTCAATCAGTGTTGGTTCTAACACATCGGAAGGGTCACACACTATATCTTGTGTTTTCATCTCGTTTCTCTGTCTCAAGCCTGGAAATTGTTGATGTTATTGTCTCTGACCATCTTATGATTGTGTTTGACTCAACATTATGTAGTCCCACTCCTACGCCCTCCCTGCCACATTCCCTCATCTGATCTATAAAACTCAGCCACAGCCACACATTTCTCCAACACATTCATGCTCACTCAGTTACCTCATATCTCAGATGCTCATCCCTCCTGCACCGACACTGAGAAGCTACTAAGTCTCTTCGACTCATCCTGCTCTGACACTGTGGACTGTCTACCTCATTTAAAACTAAAAAACCCAAGGCTAACACTGTTGGTATCTCATGGCTGAATGACTTCACCCGTGCTCTTAGAAACACAGACATCATTGGAGGACAGAGCACAGATGGCGAGAAGACAAACTCCAGGACTCACAATTTTTGTAGAGATGGTTTAAAGCTTTACAAAAGCTGTGTTAAGACAATATTATGCTGAACGAATTAAAAAAATGGCCACAGACCTAAAATGCTGTTGAATCCTGGTGCTGCTGTTGCTACCCCAGCTTCCACTACCAAAACCTGTGAACTGTTTTTGAATTTCTTCATCAACAAAAATGGCAACGTAAGATCTCACATCTAAACCACCAACTTTGATGCCTCAAAACCACATCATGCAAACCCTTTAAAATGTCGGTGTTTTCTTGGACACTTCATTAAATTTTTACAAACAAGTAAGTTGTGTTGTGAAGGGCAGCTTTTAATCTTTGCTGAGAATTTTTTTTTGCCAAATTAAAGCCATTTTTATCTCATGAAGAGCTGGAGAAAGCTATTCATGCTTTTATCAGCTCTTGACTTTATTACTGTAATTCCATGGACATGGGCTGACCCATTCCACCCTTTCTCGACTCCAAATAGTTCAAACTGCAGCTACTTGACTTTTAACTGAAGCACAGGAAAGACAACACGCCACTGCTGTTCTGGCTGACCTCCACTGGTTACCAGTGAAATATGTTATCGATTTCAAAATCTTACTATCTGTTTTAAAATCCTAAACTGATCATCCACGGTGCAGACTTGCTAATTCCATATTCTGCAACCAGGTCACTTGGGTCATCAGCACAACAACCACTCTCGCTCCCTCACTATGCCTTAAAACCAAACGTGATAGAGCTTTTTCTGTTGCTGCTTCCAGGCTTTGCAATAGCCTCCAGTCCCACATTAAGTCCTGTTCTACCATTGACATTTTTAACTAAATTTAAAGACTCACCTTTTTCTCTTGCTCTTAGTTCAGCTTGAGGCTGCCCCATGGTTTTGTCAAGTCTGCTCTTAATTAATTTTGTAATGATCTCTTACTGCATTTTAATCTGTTGTTGTTTTTACTCTGTTTCACCTAACTTACTATTTCATTACTCTGATTCTGATTTACTTTATTTCTGTATTCAGTCATTCCATAAAAGTGTGATAGTGCTGCCTGTTTCACCTCACTTATCCCTGATGGAAATAAAAATGACCTGACAAAAGGACCTTCATGGGATAGTAAAAAAAAAAATGACCACTCAGAATATTACACTGATCAGAAGAACAAGAGTCAACTCCTTTTCATTTCAGTTTGTACATGAAAACAGGGAAAAGCACGGTAGGATTTGAGGTTATGGTATTCAAGTATAATTTGTCAGCAATGTCAGATGATCCCTGAGATGTTAAATTATAAAGAATTGCTGCCACTTTTACCTAAAAAGAAAAGCACAGTTACTAGAAAATGTACCACTACGAACACTGTATGCTATAATGTATCCTTTAGATTTGAATCAGGTTGTTAAATAAAGCATGTGGAAGAGTGTGTATTTTATCTAATAACTCAATACCAGCACAAGAATAATGTTAACAGTATAACAGGATAAACCAGATCTGATGGTGGACAAGGTCATAGCAACCCTTCAGCTGAATCCATGTTGAGTTTTTACATTCAAGGGTGCAGAGCTGGTGTGAAATCTTAACTAGCTGTGTCAGGGGCCAAGCTCCCATGGTGCAATTCATGGTTTTGTACTAACAGGAAATTATACAAGGCACATAAATGTGTTATGTTGCTACACGGCTACTTATTTCAAAACAGTTTTTACAAGGATTTATTATTTTATGTTTGTCCTTTCGAAAATGTTGCACAACTCATCACCCATGTTTTTGACACTTCTCTCTAACTCTGAGGAGCTCCTTCATTACTGCTGTGCGCCCAGTTTTAGAACAATAGTGTCCATCAACACCACAATCACACTCAAAATGTATGCAGGTGGGACAGGGACCGAGCTTTTCTTTTCAATTGATTCACAAGAATTAAGACATTTTTCTGCTTTCAGTGTCATTGAACTGCCTGTCTGCTGCATTGTTAAACTTACACAACTGTTAGCAAGATTGCCATAGACTGTGGAAACTAATCTGTCTTCTTCGAGCACTGAGAATGACGTGTCACCACCACACGCACACCAGTACACAAACGTACACACATACCCTTTTTGTCATAACCTATAAAATATTCCTTGCATGTTATGGCCGTTTTGTACAGCCTTTAGTCTTTATACCAGCTAGCCTACAGCACATATTTTGTGCAATGCATCCTAAAAATCAAATGCTAATGTTTTCGCTATGCTTTTGCTTTCAAACAAGCACTGCTGGTCAAACATAAATGAAAAGACAACAACTAATTTATGCTAATTTTTTACGTTGTTAGGAGTCTAATGAATTTTAATGCAGGTTATCAATTCTAGAGCAAGCAATTCACAGGAAAATAAGAGGCTTTGCCTTACTAAGCTGCAGTCTGCTGTGCAAGCTATCAGTCAAAGAGGATATTAACAGAGAATGGGAAACCTCTTTAATCACATTTTGTCCAAAGAAACAAAACTAAGATCATCTGTCTTTCTTTCATACTCTCAAACTATCCTTGAACCAGTTAATAATTTTGTATATTATGTTATTTGACATTTGCATATATAAAATAATGAATGGACTGGTCTTACCATTAAAAGATATAAACATAAGTATTCATATAGTGCAAATTAATTGACAATTGGAAATATATGATGAAAGGTCAACCTGATTTGTCAACCACAATAGATTAAATGGCGCTAATACTTTGATTTAATGGACACAAGGGAGAAAAGTAAGCTTTACATACTTTACAACCTCCTCTGATTTTATCTCCAATGTCTCTGTAGATGTAGAACTTTACAGAATGGACGCCCTGAAGCATGTAAACAAGCAAACAATAAGTTATTCTCCAAACAGAAAAGTACTGACTACTTACTTTAATTAACTTCATTTTTTCATCTACTCATAAAGGCCACAAGGGAAGTCAGTCTTTTTTGTTTACCTAGTAAAGATGAAAAGCATGTAAAGATGGAAATATGTGTTATGGAGGCTGAGGTGCAGTGATCCAGAATATTCAATGTAAATAAAGCTGCCAAACACTTAATCCCAGAGGAAAATGAAAAGTGACTTAACTGTTGTGGGGGGTGAAATGGGTCCTCAAGTTGTGACTATGCATGATTATCAAGTGTAGATGAGGAAATGTATTATTGGCCTGGGGATTGGCTCCATTATTTATGTGGACTAATTATCAGGTTTGTAATGAAAACAATGACTTAATATATTGTAATAAACTGGGAAATCATTTGTATAAATCTTTGGTTTGGTGTTTGTTTTATACAAACACTGATTTATCAGGGTGTGAGGGTAAACTTCATGAATGTACTGGTTCTTAAAGGAGAGGCTTTGTAGACAAAATAAACTCAGGACAACATCCTCATACTAGAAAATAGTTGACTTTACATACGGGTATAGTCACAGCACAAAAAAAAAGAGAAGAAAAATACATTTTAGATCTCAAAATCTCATGAAAATGTCATTTGCGGTAAAGACATTTTGTCTGTTTGCTATCAGTCTCTTACTCTAAGTGACCCATAGCCTTTAATCTGACCACTCTTCCAAATGAAAAGACTAAACAGATATGATAGAGAACAGAACAGGAAAAAAAACAATTGGGAGACAAAAGACAGAAGCCAATTTTGTGAAAGAACCTCTACAACTTATTTCAAGCTACAGTAGCTTTTCTCAATGATCTTACAAGCTCAGCAGGTAAATAAAGTTTATATGACTATTGTTACTATTTTCATTGTTTCATACAATTTACTCTGAAATGATTTCCATGGCAGCAGCAGGCATGACCACATGCGGTGCACTGACTGCTTTGACTATTTAGCACAATGCAAGGCAGCAACACCCTTGGGTGAAATGATTTCTGAGTGTGGCCAGGCATATCTCATGTTGTGACCTAATGGCAGAGCTCCTTCCTTTATGTTTGGAGGCACACCCTGATAGAAAAAAAAAAATGTGTAGAGAGACACAAACACTTTTCTTCTTCTGACACAATACTCACCATCACCATCTGGTCTCTACTCTTCTCTGAAGACACAAGTTCAATTTTATGTCTCCTAAAGTGAGAGGGCAACATCTTTGTTTTGCACTCTAAGTAACGAAGCCAGGACAACTGAATGTGCTGATATAATGGAAAAACGTAACCTTATCATCACTCGATTACTACTGTGTGCATTCCTTGACAACTTTAGGTTGACAAACATTTGTAGTGTCAAATAATTGTATTTGTACCTTTTTGAAAGTGCAGTTTTGCCTAGTGCTGTCCTATCCTTTCTCAGAGGAGATGACCTTTTGGTGTATGTAAAGCCATTCATGTGTAGTACACTGCTCTGACACAAGAGCGGAATGATAATGCCTTGATGATGTCAAGCAGAACCTTTTATAATCAAGTTGGACCACAGTGCAACGATGATTCAAGGGTCTATGTTTGTGTATGCAACTAATGGTCCTGCTTATCCTCAAGGGATGCTGTCACACAATATGCCTGTAAGCTTAAAACTATTCAGTCACAATATCTGTCCTGCTAGCACAAATTGGATAACATATCTAACGTTAACCTATGGTCCATATATACAGTGCATTAGCTTTACGCTATGGTTAACTCGCTTGGCAGCAAACCAGAGGGCTGGTTCTGTTGCTATGGTTTTGTTTCAGTTGTACTAGTTTTAAATAGATTCATCACTACCGAAACAACTGATGTAAACTGAGGTAAAATTAGAATTACAGATCCTGGACAAAATTTAGAAATTAGGAGGGGAAATCCAACTATCTTATTTAACATGATAGTTTCATAATACTACTCATTAATTACAGAAGAATGCATAACTATTGAAAACATTTGTTTGTTCACTGCATTGCAACAGCTACCACCCAGCTGAAGCAGTGGATGCTGAAGGATGCTCTTTCATTGACGCTGGTCTCTGCTGCAGCCCAAAGCTGGATGCAGCAGCCTCCTACACCACAGACCTGTGGGTGCAAATTACACTGGAGTGTTTCACTGGAGGCAAGAGGTTAAGGAAAATAAATAAATAAAACTTGATAACATTATGTGCAGATTTTTATGTTATGTTAAATGCATTAGTTACTGTTACAAGATGACATTTATTCACTGAGATTACTGCAGTCTGCAGTGAAATTAATTATTAAAATGACCTGCACTCTGTGGTGTGATGTTATGGAGAGAAGACACTCGTTGTCATGAGGGAGCTAGCAGGCGGGCCGTCGACCTGTGTTTTCAGCAAGCTAGCCTTTGCTTTGGTCAGAGGTAGCAGGCGGTGTTTCCAAAGCATCAAAGCATATCTTGAAAAAGATGGCACTGACTGTAAGCTACAAACCAGCTCCAGAGTGAGCTAATGGGTGAAGCCGCATCTTGCTACATCCATCGTTATATACAGTCTATGATCAACAGTAGTTACACTTAAAAAAAAATATATTTTTTTTTAAATTGTCCTTTATTTGACATAGATTTCCAGACACGCATGGAAAATGCCATGCAGTGCTGATCCTTTTGATATACTGTTGTTCACACAAAGTTAAGCCCTCTGTGCCTTAATAAGGACACAGAGGGTGCCATTATTGCTCAAACTGATGGATGAGCTTGGCTGGAATGTGAAAGTGCCCTGGCCCCCGCTTTGGTTCAAGAAAGTGTGATTCCTTGAGGTGAGACATGCTGTGATTGAAGTATTTACGACAAGACAGAAATGTGATGGCACAGAGACTGTGGGTGACAGTGATGCATGACTGAACAGATTACTGTGTACAGACTGTAGAGCGGCCCTTTGAATTGTGATGCCTGCCTTTATTGTGCTGAGGTTAAAAGGCTCACCTATCAGGCAGCTGCATTACTCTACCCCCTGCTCTTTTTGATACAGCAGTCCACAGAACAAAGACCATGTCAGCAAAGCCAGACGATCCCCAACAGTCACTCGGGCAAAACTAAAAATGAACTGTGACAGGACATTGACAGAGACAGAAAGACAGTTTCTCCAACATCTAGATGTCTTTCGCTGCATGATAAAACATGCCTGCCTCAAAGCACTCATTATTTTGCATAACCACCAAAAAGTCTGTTCATTTAATATAGCCAGTGGAGAGAAGTACTCTCCCCTGCACAAGAACCTGTTCTAAAAGCAGGAGATACTGCTTAATGCAATACAGGGCTTTTAGCAAATGCAGATGACTACTTGAATAATCGAGTTTCTCCATCTCTATGGTTAATATTAATCATGATGAGTAGCTTTACTGTTCTTGGTAAAAGCAAACAGAAAAAAACAGATGGAAAAGCTTACTGCCTTAGTTCCTCCAACTCAAAATTCTGCATAATCGTCTTCTTAATTCTTACAGCTCTTAGAATGATTTAATAAAGAATAATGTTTGACTGATATCAGGGAGAGTTAAAAAAAATTAATTGGCATTAACCAAGTGCAGGAGCTGATCGAGTGGCACTGGTTACATCTCTTGGCTCTATAATCATTAATATGACTGAAGAGATCCGTGACTCGATGTGCACTCCTGCTCTAAGATATCCTACCAAGGCACTCTATGATGGGTTTGCGAACAATAAAGCAAATAAGTTATATAGTCAACAAAGATTAATGACCTGCACAGTTTTACTTATATTCAAAACACGTGCACTTGATACATGAGGAAACCAAATTTTGTACATCTTCCAAATTTATTTCTGAGACATTGCCTATTAGTTATGTGCTGAGGAAAAGTAGAAAAAAAAACACAAGAATAAAGGCACACCAGGCCGTCCTCTCACTGCAACATACAACGCTACACTGTCAACGCCTCCTTGCCTTGAGTTCACTCACTCAGTGTCAAATAGGTGTAATTCCGTCCATCAGACGTTTTGTGAAATGTGATGTGGTGACACAATGTAAAATTGCAAGGAGAGGAAGCCGATCCTCTCATTCTCGATCAGTTTTAACCGTTTTAGTTTTGTAGTTTTAGAGATTTCTCAAAGTGTAATTATTTATTGGTGCTAAATTAAATGTGGCACCTTCATTAAGCTTGAAACAATTGCTTATATTATTGCATACATAGTGTATCAAACACACCTGTTGTGTCTGTTAGATGTGGCTTTGAATAACCCTGACCCTAATCCATATCTTGCACAACATTTTGGTGCACTCATTGTTAGCTTTCAGCCACAGCACATCTTGGAGCCACTTTACAGAGGAAAGCCTTTTTCTCTGCTGGTCACTTAATGCCTAATGTTTTTTGGACATCTCTCACATAAGGTTACTTCATTGGTTCAATTGTGGTGACAAGAAACTCGTGTAGACAAGAAAGGTGTTTTGATGACCAATGACAGCTGCTGCCTGGTAAGCAAAGGTGCGTTTTGAAACTGACAATATGCATTTCCGATTTTTGTAGCACACACGTGCCAGTTATGAGAGTCAAGACAGATTTATGAAAACACCTGCTAGCCCCTTTTCCCCACTGTATTTGACACAGATACCATTAGCATTATAGCATTATGACTGATGAGTTTCTAGCACAGCCCATTCTCATTAACACACACAGAGTAACAATACGAGACAAGAGGCTAAATACTTTCTGATGTTACATTAGTGTCATCATTACAATGACACATTATTGAGACAAGTGAGAGGGTCATTACCGGCTGATGGGCTGTCCTGTCCATTGGTAACAAGTTAGATTGACCCAACATTTACATTTCTACATCTCAATGTCTCATGGACAGATGAGACATTTCCGTTTTTCAAAGAGATGTGAACCATAAAATACACAGCCTTTGAAAAAGAGGACTATTCACTCTTGAAGAGTACAAGTGTACCTCTTGTGGATTTTACACAGCTGTAGACAGATATCCATTTGCTCTATTTCAAGAGAAGCTGATACAGAATGATGTACATATCAGTGTCAGGATATAAATCCTGCTGTCAGTCTCAGCTGCTGCTATCAGTTTATGTCCTGTGAAAATGAAATGGTAACCTGAGCAGATCACCACTACTTACACTGATTGTACACACTGTTAGGCAGCTGTGAAGTCATCTCTATCCCTTACTGCAGGGCATATTTTAAATACAATGACAGTAATAAAATGGGGCCTGTGGGAGTAACAAGCATTTTCAGTATTCACCAAGGCCACACAGACTCTTGACTTCAGAGCTTTTACTTGCTGTGCAGCATAAGCCTGTTCCTGGCTTTGTTTTTTGGTTTCAGTAGCCATGGCTGCCATAATCATACTTTGGACAAAAGAAAATAGAACAAAATAAAATACTAGGTGTAAGTCAGACACAGTAGGATGAATTACTAGATTTCAGCAAACTGATTTGCTGACCTGTTTTCCTTTGCTATCACTACATAAAGATAATTTCATGTTCAGATACTCTCACAGTGTTATATATCATAAATATGTGATGTTCAGTGCATTTCAGTGGTTATTTGGGATGAACTCTTCTAATTTTTTCTTTCTGTTAGTGATTTTGTACTTTTCCCAGACTACTGATGACCTCCCGTGAACTTGTTGCTTTCAGCTGTGGGTGTTATGTGTAGGTGGTGAGAGTGATAGTAATAGCGATAGCGACAGTGATAGTGAGTTCAAGAGATCAAAAATTTTCCACTAAAAAAGTGAGAGTCACATCTCTTACTCAAACTGTATCATGTCTCATGTCTGTATTGCATTATGGTCTATCAAGGCTACTGTCAGCAGAGAAATGGTATCTCTGCCTCCACTGCCATGAATTTCCTTCCTGAATGATTGCTGAACATCAGCACAAAATAGTGAAACTAGCGTGAAGCTGACATGACATGACTACTTGTATGTGAAAAGGGACACTCAGAGTGATGAACCCAAGGAGAACTGTCACCTGGCTCTGTGGTTCCCCTCAGCTCTACAGTGCAATCCAGCATCTGTCTCATTGTTTTGGTTGTGGCCGCAACAGGCAGGTGCTTTCAGCTCTTAAAACTCACTGTACGCCAACTGCCCAGCACAAGACAGCAGAGACAGACAAGACCCCCTGGTGAACACTGTGGAGCTTTTAGCAGCTAAGAAATCAGTTGTTCTTCTCGGGTGTTTGTCTAGACAAAAGTAGAGGTAAAAAGAGAGTTATTATTGGACTTACACTGGCCAGGTGGTGGCTGAAATATTCCAAATCAATACTAACGCTGCTCTGCATTTGCTGGGTGTGTAAATAAGCATCTGTTTGCTAATAAGTTTGTCGTATCAACTTGAAAGGTGATAATCTCCCAGTGTTTTGTTTACAACTTGTGTCTGCTGTCCCAAAGTGGCCAAAAAATAAATAAAAAACTCAGCTGTAGGTTTAAATTGCAAAAAATGTGAATTACTGTTAGGGGTACATCAATACAACAAGTACTTACATTTGCCGATACCAAGTACTGATGAAGTACTTAATAATTCCTTTACAGTTCTAACATGCTGAGCACACACACCAACACAAAGACACAGACATTCACTTAACCTTGGATAAAGTAAAGTTTTTTCCGTGTAAGTGAAGTGTCTCTTGATGGCTGCAGCTAAGGTTCCCTATATTGTTTTGATGTCATGGTCCCTGTCTGTTACTTTGGTCAAAAGACTCTGAAGCACAGTCACAGCAGAAATAACACCTGAGGCCAACGCATCACGTTTTTTCTACTGTTTTTGTGTGTCCACTGGTGAGCAGTGAAGATTGTCGTGCAGCTAATATTCAGATCCAGATATTCTCGCAGCGCACGCTTCTGCTCGATGGGAGACTGTTTGGCAGGATGGTTTCTGTGATGTGTTGACAGGCGGGAATGTCGTACTTCGGCTCCAGTACACTAAGAACATGACGAAATCCTGTATGATCTACAGCTGACAATGGCTGGCCATCAATAGCAATGTACTGGGTAAGAACTTCACCGGCCATGGGATGTCTCCGGACGTGACCTGATACTGGTATCGGTTTTGGGACATTGCTGCAATTACCATAATGTTGTGTGAGGAACCATGATAATGTGGTGTTAAGAGAGTGAAGTACCTTGGTTCCAAGCATCCATCCTGCTGTAGTTCTCTTGAGAAACAGGCTGCATCCCATCTGGCTGACACTAACTTTCCAGATAAGTGGTGGTCCTGAATGGGAAGTAGCAAACATTCATTGATCAACAGGTTTTCACAGAAGTTTTAAGTGATGTACAGTACATGTACAGTAGTATAAAGTGTGCTTATAGCTCCTGTCGGTTCTATCAGAGCTGGAGAGGAAACTAAAAAATAATACAATCTGTCATGTTACCTTACAACTTGTCACAATTCTCTTTTTTTCTCCATTTCTCACTCTGTGACAAGCTGACAATGATATTTTTGTCCCTCAGACATATCTCCAGGTAATTGGTTCCTCACCTCTCACCTAATGGTAGGTGTGAGCCGTTCTGCTACCACATGCTTGCAAGTTTAAGGTGAGCTGCTGTGGGTCAGGAGCACCTAATGTCCTCAGATTTAAAGCATGGGGTTCAGCTGCTTATTATCTGTTGTCAAGATAACAATGTGTCTGACAGCCAGTGATGGAACTGAAATTTCTTTCATTATAAAATAAAAACATGCTGTCCTGTGTGTATGTGTTTTGCTCTCTTTTTCCTTTACCAATAACTAATACTAATACTAACACTGATACTGGTGTTAATATTAATACATAATATCAAATAAAAAACAGGATTTCCATACCTTCTCAGGTGATGGTGTGAAAACCTGTTCAACCACCTACATTAATTGATAGTGTGTAACAGAAAATACACATCAATCTGCAGTTTATGCTATACATACGTTCAAACTGCATTTTCACTTTAAATCAAATTATAAGTTCAGTCTTATCTGTAGCAATAGCTGGGATTGGTTTTGATTCAGAGGCAGCAAAATTCAGCATGTTTTCTCCTTTCCTTTTTCATTAGATTGCTTTCTTGCAAGAGCAGAGACAGGCAGTGAGACAGGGGCAATGCATTACCACGACAAGATGAGCCTTCAAAATACACCCAGCGAGGGTTTCCTGGGAGGGATACCTAGTCACATTCTGTCTGCAGAATTAGTTCTGAAAATTCAGGGTAGTCACCAAGATCTGATCAGACCTTAGGCAAATGGGTGTGAATGGGTGTTCTACTCTTATTCTGACTCTCAAGCAATGCAGGGACTGAATAATGCATTAGCTCTCAACAGATATGATAGAAACCATAATCTGCCAAAGTCATGTCCTGTAGGCTACCAGCCTGACTCAGCCTTGGTGAATGTCACTGGTTTCCAACACACTTACTAGAGTGATACCTGAATTTTGAATGTCCATTCATAAGCATAGGAAGGTGCCATTTAGGGTTATTGTAGTCTGGGAATTATGATTGTTGTTGATCTTCATGAATGAGTTTCTAGGTTAGTATATTTAGTAAAAGTGTCATTTCAATTAATAGTAACACTGGAAATAGCTAGTAATACAGTACTAGCCCAAAACTATATTGACTGTTTAACCTAAAAAGGCAGCAAACAAAAATAACTGCATATATTGTATATTAATGTATTAAAATTTAATCTCCAAGTACACAAATTAACTCATTTTTTTCTTAATGTTTTATTTATCTATCTTATTCTTTACTTCAGATTATAACAGTTTTGTCTGCTTTTTGCCTTAATTTTAGTTTTTGTTTATGAATGAATGTAACATTGATAAAGATACAAACTGATAGAGGAATGTAGTGAAGTGGCCATCAATACATGCAGTCGCTGTGAATGCACAGCACTCCCCAGTTTGCTTTGGAGAAATACTGCAGAGGAACAACAGCAACCAGCAGCTCATCCCTTTACAACTGACCCACTCAATAGCTTTATTTCAAATTCACAAACAATACAAATTTACCATGACATCATTGGACCTTTTGCTGGTTAACAGTAGGTTTCGTTATTTGATGTGATTTGTTTTAGTTAAAGTTCTGATAAAGTTTTAGTGTGTCTTTGCTCAGTTTAACACCAAGTTTAACACAAGTCTATTCAAAATTGGAGAAAGCTTTTCATCCACTGTTTTCACACATTTTTTACATGTATATCCTCCATCTGCTAATTGCAAAACACACCCAAGATGCCATGTTTTTAATGACAGTTTCAGTACATGCAAACAAAGAAAAAAATAAAACAAATCTAGGTTTCTAAAAGGCAAACAAGCAGTGGATCCTGTAGAATAAAAAGTCCACAGGAGTCCACATTTTCTAAAGACATCCTACAAATAACTGAAAATGATCATAAACTGAAAATACAATAATAGCACAGTAGATAAATGTTTGCTTGAGGTGAGCTTGACACTGAAACGGTTGCCAGTAAAACAATTATACTATCAGTAAATTCAAGAATTTTAACTAGCTGTTGTCCAGCTGTGATAACAGATAGACAAAAAAGCTCTGGCTGAAGGCATTTTGTCTTCCCTAGCATCCTGCCAGTTTTGTTCCACTGCCCATTTGTCAACAGTGATGTCCAATCGCTCAGTGCCAGGCGGGCAAATCAGCACCTTGTCACTTTCGAAATGACAATTTGAGTCTCAGTCAAGTCTGCAACCAGTTTGTGCCTTACAGCCACTCACTACCTCAAAACAAGTACTAAAAATAAAGCCAACCAATCTGAAAGCGCAGGCTTGCATGCAATCTACAAAACTGACCATATTAGAGCTTGGAGGTGACTTTGAGATTGAGGACATTTCTTTTCATTTATCAGAAGCCGTAATGCATAGCTGAAGACTGCAAAACCCCTGTGGAAGCTTATTGGACAGCGTGACAAAATGTCAGTTTCATCTCATAGCAAAATAATCTAAGAGCTAGACGATCTGTCATGGTCAATCAGCCATGTAATATAAGCAATCTAAGATGAATATGGAGCTCCAGCAGTGTTAATGCACAAATTGAAGACATTCACTATTTTACATGATGCTAAAGCAGATCTCATAGTGGCAGTTAATGCTGAAGCAATCTTATGATTACCGTATCAGTCATCCCACAAAGCATTTTTGTCACTGTTTTCCATGCCCTGTAATTGTTATCATAACTTGTAAATATTCTACACACTGATGTAAGCACATTCAGTTAAGTCAAAATTAATAGACAGCTTCAGAGAGAAGAGGATAGATTCAAACATAGATGCTAAAGTCTGTTATCTTGAAGACAGCAAATGTGCAATTGCCTGGTGACACAGTTTTTGATCGTCTGACAGCTAACTCATTAAAAAGCCTTTGGTTGTGTTGTATGTTGCAAAGAAGCGTTTCAACACTTCTTTTGTATCAAATAGGTGTTAATAATGAGTTGTTGTTGCAACAAAAGCTAGAATCCTGTCCAACCATTGGAAATGTAATTGCTATACTCCCTTTTATTTTTCAATGAGAAGTGTATAAACACAAAGATCTATCTGATTGCAGGCTTTTCTGCAGTCTTCCTTTGATTGTCAGAGTCTGAAATTCAGATCTATAGCTTTACCTTCAGCCCCACCTACACGTACTTTTTGCGTAATATTTGTTAAGCAGCTTTTGTCCATATTGCACAGTGATGCAGTGAAAATACAGTGGGTGTAATTTTTACCACCTACTACAGCCCGCACTTGCCTTCATGAGAGGTCTCATTTTTGTGAACAGAACACACTTCAGCTCCCACTTCACATCAGGTCTAACTCTCTCTTGACCGCTTTCTATTGTTTAATATTTTCTCCTCTTAACTGAAAGTTAGAAATATGTTATTCACAGCTCAAAACCGTGTATAAATCATTGCTAAAGTCCACCAATATCAATGTCAGGAGTTTAACAACAGCCTCATATGGTAGGATAATTTAATTTTGAGAATATCATCTTTCATTATCCGTCAGATACATGAAGTGTCAATCAAACCTGTAATTACGGAAGATTTGCAGTTATTTACAGAAACAAATGTCCCTTAATTTATGTTAAAAAAAAAAATGGCAGCCATTCTTTCAAACCAAATGAAATGAAACCAAGGACCAAAGCGATCCTAGGCATAACCAAAATAACATGACCTAAATTGAATCAAAACTCACGCTACCCTCAACTAAAATCATTTCACCGAATGCATCATAGCAACTGTGTACCCATTTCACCAATATCAATAATCATAGCATTTTCAAAAAATAAATTATCTCTTATCTTAGGAAATCATGCAAATCACTGTGGACTCAGAAATGCATCTCAGAGCTTGTTGATTGTAGTTTTTAACATTTCAGCATTAATGCGACAGTGTAGATGTGAGCAGTAAAATAAATCCTGCCAACTCCCGTTAGTCCCTTTTGCTGAGCACTCAGAGGAAATGCTTGTTCCAGTCACAACATAAGGACTGAAGGCTGTCTGGGGGTAAAGGTGAGTTTTGAATATTTCACCTGAAATTAGATTTATGTAAATGCAAAATGGATGCCAAACACTCTGCTGGGCTGTTTATTCATCAAGTAAATTGGCTGAAAATGAATGATGACTTGTGCTCTGGCAGTCAACATGGACCCTCAAAGAGACCAGATGACTGATATGCTCAATCCCACTTTATTTGATTAATTTCTGTTCCCAGTTTAGAGACATCAAGATCTCCCTAAATTTACAGAAAGGAAAACATTTGATTAATTCTGTTATGCATTGAAATGACCACTGACATATTGCTGCGTTGTATAATCCATTGCTTGACATTAATGTGATAGGCAAGACCTTTCCAGAGCACCCAAATCAGAGAAGAAGTCAAGATTTCTTCACCTTGTCAGCCTGTCAAACTTCTGCTTGCTTGATTGCAAGGCTTTAGAAATACGTGTCTTTTTTTCTGAATCTTCATTTATGTGGGTTTGTACAACAATCAAGGAATAACTAAATCAAGAACTAAAATAGAATTTTATGAAAACAGCTGTTCTTAAAGGAAACAACTGAAAATATGTCACCATGTCCTGACTATCTTTATCTTTCTCATTGCCAACACATGATAGGCTATAATCTAAACTTGTCAACAGGTTGTTTTTTTTATGTTTCACATTGCTAAATTTATAATGTAGCTATGGTAAAACAAATTATCTTTCACCAGTCTCAACCCTTTATTAAAACTTTTCATCTGAACGTGGGTTAATAATAGAAAGATTCATATTATTTATACCATACTCCCATCATCAATATTTTGCACACTTTGACACAAGACTTCAAACAAGACAATCTTATAAAAAGAAAATGTGATTTGGACACTAAATAAATCACTTTGTTCCAGAGCAGGGCGCAGTGTTAACACCCATATAGCAAACATAAAGGAGTTGGCTTCTCATGTCTTGCTGTTGCTTGAAATATAGTTTGGTATAGTTTGTAATGAAAGTAAATCATTTTTGTGTGGAAGATGACAGGTGTGAACAGACTACAATAAAAAAGTTAACTGTAATTGAGAGGATCACCGTAGCTGAGCAAACTCTATTCTAAAACTGGCATGGCATTTCAAATGTCAATTAAATCTCACCTACAACTATAATCAGATAGACAAAATGGATTGAAGATAACATGAATCCAGAAACTGATTATTCTATTTCACAAAGCAAAGTAATGTCCAAGCCATTCACAGTTATGTAACAACATCATGTAGCAAAAGCTGTGAGATATTTGAAAAGGAGTCTCATTATAGAGGCCATGTAGGGCACTGGATATGTGTTCATACCTCAGAAACTCACCCAATAAAACATGATATTGATCTCCAAACTCAAAATCTCTGTCTTCTGGCATCTTAACCTGGTGTCCAAGACCTGAAATCAGCCCTGGCCCACATACAGCAAAGGGGCAGAAAAACACACTCATTAGAATAAAGGCCAATAGCATAATAACTCAGCTAAAATAATAGTAAGCTAAAATGTTACTGTTCTTCCATAACATTGTAATTTATTCAGCTTGAAGACAAATATTTGAAAGAAGCTAATATTTACAAGCCAGATAGCATAGCAGCTAGCGAAAGCTAGCTAAGCAATGGTGAAAAACATGTTGTAAGTTAAGTTGCTAAGCTACACGATAACATTTGACTTTCAAATGCGACCAAGACCACAACAAACTTAATGTTTCTGTTGTTTCAGGAAGAACAATACCGAGTGTTATAGGCTACTTAAGACAACCACCGTCCGTGTTTCACAAATATTATCGTATGACGCTGCAAACAGCTAACGCCACGCATCTGTTTTCATCTTTCAAACAGCAAAGAGGTCGTTTAACAACACTTACCGATGTTTTGAAGGTAATCCCACAATCCTCAAAGGCTCTTCAAACCATCTGTAAAAACAATATTCCCTCCACTGAACCACGAAAAGATTTTTTTGACCCGTTTCTGCAACTGCGTGTTTCCTTCATTCAACCAAAGATGGTAACCGGAAGTGAGATGGCACCCGGTCATATTTGAAAGACGTCCCAATGAAAGGAAAACGTTTCATTCACAAGTAGCCGATATTTACTTATATTAGTCTGTAAAGTTATTCTAGAATTCATGGCAGTCATTTTTCACTTGTGCAAAATAAGCACATGCCCATCCTTTTTTCATTCAGATTAAAATGTTAAGCTTTTTTTATTTAGTTGTGGAGGCACCAACCTGATGTACATGTCAGCTGTAAGCTGTACAAAAATCACCTCAACATGATTAATTATCAAGTAACTCTGACAACTTAAGCAGTCTTCTCAGTTTTCTGTTGCTTGAAAATATACAGAAATGAAGGATATCTATTTCTTAAACACCCTTAAGAAACACAGTCTAAATGGCCACAGCCAGAAATTTGCATATATTATATGTTGAAAGCATTTAGACAATATAAACAATGTGAAGTGTGGCTGAAAGGGTTCACCTCTTGGAGGCAGTTCAGTTCAGTGATGTGTTTTTAATGATATTTCAAGAATAGGCAATTAAGGTTACAATCTCCACTCTCATTGCCATGAGCTTTATGTTGTTTTCTACCAATTTACACACCATTTTACACACAGTGTAAAGTGGTGTTCCGATAAATTTCCATTTGATTAACTAGGCTGTATGGACTGGTAAAAACACGGGAGCCCTATATCACTAGTTACATTACATAATAAATTATGCTCTGTTTCTCTTCCTGCATTTAAGACAAGTGATAAACACACCTTCAGTCAACCAAAAGATCTCAAGGATAAACCAGGATTTGAAAATGAATAGGCTACTTCTGGCCAAAGGATTTTTGTCTCTTCACATTAAATGATTTGGCCCTGTTCCTTATGATGGCACCTTGGGTCTGTGTCTTAATCATAGCATACATAACATCTTTCCAGTTTAAGCTACTTTGATGTTTACAGTGTGGTGCTTTGTCTGAGTGAATGTGATTGAGAGAAGGATTCATAGACCTTTCGTGGCTTGGATAAAGTCTCCCAACTAGAACTTGCTGGCCTTAATGAGGCCAGTCTCACACTGCGTGAGTGTGAGCATACTTGATCTCATCGCACTTCTGTGTGATCGTGCACATCAGAGTGTAGAGATACTCTAAAAGGAGTCGGAGCACTGAGCCAAGTTGCCTGCTTGATATAAGGTAACCCTTATCACTCAGAGTGTGAGGGATGGTAGCTCAGTGTTTTCATTGCAATTCATTGTAATTCAGAATGTCAGTACATCAATATTTAATTCACAATTCTCTTATTCTGTTTCCACACTGAAATGCCAATGTGACCATCATTGCATGTAATTATTAGGTTGAAAATTACAATTACTGCTTGATTTAGTTGTAAGAAACTGATGGGGAATACAAGATGATTTTCTCTGTCAGCAGGCTTTAATATATTGTTATGCCATTACCATGCATTTGTTCACTACCAGGTGCTCTAGATTGTCTTTTTTCTCTCTTTTTTTGAGATGAGAATAGCATTTCTGTCCCTTGGAGCCAGGCTCATTAAAACATCACTTTGTTAAATTGGAGAGGCACCAGACAGGCCCACAGCCCTGGTAAAGGCCTGTGTGGCCTGCCATGTGTAGGCTGTTCGCTTCAGCTGGTAACTTGGACTGCCTTATATCCTCTTAAAACTTGGGTCCAATTCTCATAGTAATGCAGAATAATTCTCTCAGAAGTAGTAGTAGTAGAGTATTTATCTACATATGCAGGCTCAAAACCCATTTTAATCTGTTATTGTATGAAAAAAGGTCAAAACTGATGGTGTTTCTTTTAAGGGAAATTACTGTCTTAATACATTTTATAGTACGTACCAGCAAGCTTCATCTTATTAGGTTTCATTAAATACAATGGAAAAAACTATTGGATACAATTGGATCCAAATATTAGCTATTACTGATATGCTTTATCTGGAAATAACAGTGACTTTGATGATAGAACAGTCTGATGTTTTTTAAACACCTTTCTTGAGTTTCCTTTCTTGTAATAGTTCTCAGTCAAATTGGTACATTCGACAAATGAAATCTCAGAAAAGGACTGAATTGACAATCAACACTTGCTGCATGTTACAATAAAGGCATGCATATATGCATGTTTAACTTGCACAGATGGAATGACAGGGCAGAAAATAGGCTTGTCAAGGTGAATGACATCTCATATTTCTAAGTATAATTTGCAGGAAATAAGCACCTTAGCTGGAAATGAAGACAAAGTGCCTCAGTCCCTCTCATCTGAAAATTGCATTTTTTCCGTTTCCATGTTGGTCAAACATATCACAGAATCCTCCAAGTGTGTTCCTTATAATTACATTATTTTTCACACATTATTTTGCTACACGAAACTGCAACAAGCGTCGATGAATTTGGTCTCCAAAGAATTAAGTGAACAGATAAATGAGCAAAGAGCTTTATTTGTTTGATAGCTTTTCAGTATTGATTGTTTAACTGCTAATCTGGCATCACATCTTTTTAGCAAATCTGCACAAATCTGGAGTGACACCACAATCTGTGCTCCATGACTGACACATCAGCATGCTGTCAGTCAGCCTGTCAGCAGTGCAACAGTGCCATCTATGGTGGAATAGCAAATGAGTCTGGTCATCCATGACACAGTGATGACTTGATTGGACTGCTCTCAATTCCCTAATCATCACCATGCCAATGAAGAATGGTTTGTCCATATTAGTAAAATGAGTGTTTCTATGCCTGACAAAACCTAATGACATAGAGAGGTGTATGTAATGTGCTGGAACCCCATTATGTCTTGGCAACACATCTTAATAATCTCTGGACATTGACCCTCTCTGCAAAAAGGACGTTCACCCTCACCACCCTTTATAAAAAGCTGCTATTAACCCCCAGATTACAGTGGCCATGAGCTTTTTATACCTTGACATGGTAACGGAAATGTGAAATGCTGTGAGGAGATTGGAGGCAACTACAAGCAGTAATGGAGCATACAATTTTGCAATTTGCATGCTGTGATAGGCAGAGAAACAGGACCATCATTGTCATTCACCTGTTTTCAAGGTCATGGAGTACTTTCTGAAATCTGGGTTGGTGAACTTTAGAGTAATCAAGCTTGTGCAGTATAAGAAATTGCTTTTACACCCTTGCACGCAAAAGCCAGTCAAACTATGCTCCCACTGGGGCCGGGTATTTTTAATTAAAACAAAGTTACATATTATGTAATTAAAGTCAGAATAATAATACAATCTTTAATTATGAAGTTCATTCAGTAAGGTCTCACTGATTAGATGTCCAAATATGGATGAGATTAACAAGATGTGACATAGAAAAAATAGGCACTGGAGGTGCTGCAACTCTATCATGAAATGTTCTTTCTCTGGGGTTTATAGGCTTACAAGGATTTGTGGGGATATTACTCATTCAATTTTAGAAGAGTGTGAAATCCCTCTTCATGTAAATGAAACAATCAATATCAAATTAATAAACCTTTTAAGAGCATACTTCTTAATGATTTCCTAAAATTCTGTAGAAAGAACAGAATTGAAAATCCATATAAAATGCATTCTCTAAAGCCCCTCCTCACACCTCACATTCCAGTTTTCAAATCCAATTTGAGGTTTTAATCAGAAATTGCTATGCCTCCATAACCTAGTAATCATCAGTGAAGAACAAAAAGCAATTATCAGCCATTCATACACGCTGCCTTTTTTGGAAAATCATTTGACATTGATTACATAAGAAAAATGGAAAATGCTTAGTTGATTCAACTTCCTCCATTATCACATTCATGGAAATACAAATACCAAAAGGTCCTGCATGCAGTTAAATGAACAAGCAGGAGACAAGAGCAGGATTCATATGCCACTTGTCAATGCTCATTTACCTTCTTGTGGGTCATGCACACTCAATTTATGATGGCAATGAAACCAAAAAATAATTGCGCGCTGCACTTATAATGGAATTTCAGGGCCGTTGGGGGCAGAGTGTTGCCCACTTCATGACAGCATAAAACAAATCCTTGACCAACGAACGGGTTTGGTTTAATTCAGTCCCATTACATACTGAAATCCAACCCAGATACCACTTCCAGTGGGGGAATGAAGTCCATTAGGCTGCAGCAGATGTATTTCAGCAGCATGGAAACTCCACCAAAGGCATCTTTATAAGCATACATTTTTGCAGTGCATGCTTTCTACCAAATGACCTTCCCTTCACACTGAGTCCATACTGAGCAGCAGCTTTTACAATCATATTCATGAGGCCTGTTTTATGGGACTCATAAGGCCACCTTCATCCAGGAGCATAATATGTTTGTGTGAGGGGTATAAAGCACATAATGTGCAATAAAATATGTCCTTTAATGAACTTTATAGAAAGATTGAAGCATCCACACAGGCATAAGTATGCGGCACATAAAAAATGGCTAATGGCAACTTCCTGTACAACTGAACTGTGATCTGTCTGGTCTGGATTAGAAATCCAAATATAATGCATGGCATATCATGCAACCCAAGCTCCCATCAATTATTTTTGCAGAACTAGAATCTACTGTAAAGGGTACCAGAGATTAATTGGTGGATATTTTGACTTCTGCCAAAGGTGTACCCTCAAGGCTTTAAGAAACTGAGATAATTAAAATACCTAACAATTCTAAATTGATGAACACGACTGGGCTAAAAAAACCTAAATAAATAACATTGCAACATATTCATTTTTTTCCTTTCACAGTTTGATCTTATCAAGTTAAACTACTGAAATCTGTTGCATGCCATGAATCTGGCCGGCATATGATGGATGATAGTGGTGAAGGAGCTGAGAGGAGTGGTGGACAGGGCAGACCCTTACACCTGAGCAGCCAGGGATGGCTTGGCCACATGCTGTTCGCATCATTACACAGCCTCAGCCTAGACCTCTGGTGCCGCCCTGATTGATGGGCTCCACCAGGCCAAACAGCCCAATGGAGGCGTTCCATCCAGGCTATAGCCCAGCCCATCCATCTTGAGTCCCTAGTAGAGAGTCACGTTACTGTACGTCTCCTCTGGGCTGGGCTGCTCAGCCTTAATCCCACTCCCTGATTAAATGGGCTTCTGGGTGCAGTGAGGGCAGGATTCAATATTGTGCGCTAAATTACCAGTGACAAACCTGGAAGTGGGAATGCATGCAACGCAAAATGAACAAAACACAAAATGTCAGTTTTTTGTGATCATCACATGCACCATGCAAATAATTGCATCAGAGAGGATGGTGTCTTTATCTTTACTGAGGATGGTAAGGATCAACAAACACTAAAATCATTTCCAGATTTAAAAATCTAGATCACAGATAGGGGAATAATGTGGATAAGGACTACGCAAAAGAGCCTGGTGATGACAACAGATAGGAATGCAAGGTCTTTGGGGAGAAGAAGACAGCTTCAGTGGGAGGTGTGTATAGGAGGGATTGCTAAAAAACAAAACAAAGCTGCAGTTAACTACAAAAACTATTTAGTCACTTTAATTATATAATGGCATGGCATAATCTTAATTAGTGAAAGGGTCACTTCTAATTTAATTTGAATTGTTTTCTCCTGCAGGTTTGAATGGGCAGACTTGGAACCATACATTGTTTATGATGAGGCCCAGTATTAAAGATAAAAATAAATAGTGATTTTTAACATGATATGCTCTGATGTCCTATAGTGGAATGTATGGAGACACTGAATTGGGAATGACAATCATGACATTACTGTTTTTGCCAAAATAAAAGGAGAAGATTTGAGTCCTATCAACAACTAATAATATCTATTTTGTTTCTCCAAACACAGAGGGAGGGACATGAATTGCCCACTGAAAGCCATTCCCCTCAATTTACCCTAAATTTCTGACAGGACACTTAGTATCCATAGCATGGGATGCATCAACATGCAGCCTGTGAAATCATTTTGAGTACATGACAATTACTGACATGCCATTTCTCCATCCACAGGGAAGGAATGGCTATAACAAATGAATGCCTTCCCGCCTGCCCCTTTGGATGCTCTGCCACTGCAGCCAGATGCAGCAACCAGATGCACACAGCTTGTCTGCTATCTTGCCGCTTCAATAACTCTCATTACGGTAATTGTTGCTTAATGTTTTCATAATCTGCTGCTTACAGGAAACTGTTTTCCTTTCTCTAATACCATAGCTGCCTCCCCATAGTCATATTCTCAATGCTATTTTTAAAAATTCTTTCTTTCTTTTTTTCCATGCCAATAATGAATCACGAACTGCCCCAGCTGGCTGCTTTCCCTGATCGAAGAAAGTCTCGGGCAGAAGTGCTGCTGGTTTGAATGAGCGACAGAGCCATCAGAGAAAGGCCAATGGATTCCACTCTTCTGATTTAATGAGTCACTCACATGCCATGTTGGCACCAGCTCCCAGCATCTGGCACTTGGGTGGCCATGCACATTCACAGAGTTTACTTACATTTCACCTCTGCCGTTACTCAGAATGAGTGATTGCCTACTTAGCCCTGCTCTACGGGGCGTTTCCATCCTAAACACACACACGTGCATACACACACACATGTAGTAATAATCTCAATATCACAAAGTAGAGATTAACTCTATTACAGCCAGCATATAGGGCCAAGAATTGCTTCATTTTCACGTGAAGATTTGTGTTCAGCCTGCAGGGTTAATTAGTAGACAATTAGTGGTAAAACCACTTTGCAATACACTGACAATAACCCACTTATCACCTTCATAATTTGTGATTCTGAATAGTAAGTTTTGACATATAAAATACACTGAGGCTGGAGTTGCTTTTGCAAAGTAACTAGTGTGCTACTGTGTAGCGCTGCAGGGCAATTCTTTAATGTCTTGGGCCCCAAGAATGTATGGCCATTAGCCAGAGACCACATCTACCCTGATTCTCTGGATGGATGTATAGGACGAATAGCACTCTGTTATATACTGTATACTGTTATATATACCTCGCTTACTCTTGTTTATTTTTAATCATACATTTTTACAATTTCCCCTTGCATACTGCATATAATGTGTGGTATTTAGAAAATAAATCATAGTACATAAGAAATAATTAAATCAAAGGTATGTCAAAGGCATTTAGCATAGTTACTACAATTATCTCACACAGCAGGGCATCAGTGCTGCAGTGTAAAGTTTGCAAACTTTTATCATGTGTTGAAATGAGACCAGAAATCTGTTATGCAATGTAAGTTGGAATTTGAGAGCCACGAGTATAAAATGCAGGATGAATTAACATTAACGAGTTTGGACTTTTCAAGTTTCCCTTCTGTTGAGGTCAGTGCCCTTAATTTTACATTTCTAATCCTCATTACATTTGAGCAAAATATTTTGTCCTCAAAAACAACAGTTGTATTTGAAATCTGTGCTAGTGTTTCCAAGAGACCCCTGAGTTTGCTATCAGCGATAATGATGACTGACCAATCCATCTGTGGCTCATTCATTTCTCTCTAATTATCTCACATGTGCATTCTGCCTGCCCGTGACATTTAGCAAGGGCTTTTTCAGTAAGTCACAGGGTGGGCTGAGATGCCATTAGGTGATAAGGTTCATTTATTGTGGGGCTCTCATCAGCACATTTTCCTGCCTTAAGGCATAAAATACAATCCACACTGATTAGCATCAGCCCCATATCAGGAGAAACATAATAGCCCCACTCTGAAGGTGAACCTTTTGAGGGCACAATCTTTACTCAATGCAGAAAATTGCCACAGATTTTTTGCAGTTACTGGATTATCTCTCTGGCTTTGTGTCCTTTGTGTTGCTCACACGGGGGGATGGAGTTGTTTTGTATTCACATAAAGAAATCTGTAATTTAACCATTAATAACAACATGTCCTTCATACTTATAGTTTGTACCTTGATGTAATGTTGCTGTCAAGGTTTATTAATTGATATAAAGACAAATTAGAATTGAGCCAGCCAAGTGTTTCACCAGACTCAGTAATTGAAATGAACCAACCCCCTGTTTGCCCTTGGGAACAAATGCCTAAAAAATAGCTCTAAGTTTATTTTCACTTATAGCAGTGCTGATAAGATTCCTGTATCGCTCTCCAATTCAAATATGACATTACAGAGGATTTAATGGTACAATCTGCTTTTTCTCCCACTATGCTTTGCTGGCTTACTATCAGATGTGATCCATTACAAGCTGCAGTGATACAATTTAATAATGAAGTTGATTATGTAAGAGAAAACACCTCCAGCGGTTGTTAGTGGATGTAATGGTTAGGATAGCTAATTAGTTGGGTTGGTTGTCTTTGATTTATATGGTCTGTCCTATCATTCCTTAATCAGCTGAAAGCAATGATCCATGAGCAGACAAAATCCATTTAATTACAAAGCCTGTGATCGTGACAGAAATGCCAAGCTCCGAGAAGTGTCTTTAAAACTTAGATGAGATTGTCACATTTTCTACATTGATAATTCAGATAATTAAGTTGTAATTAGACACATCACATTGTTTCTAGTATCAGGACAACATGGGAGTGAATCATTTACTGATAGCAGGAGATCTAAGAGCAATACTATAAATCAGTTCGGTCTGCTCCAGATGTATGTTTGTTTACGACAGCAAGTTGAGTCTGTGAATAACATTAGCCAGCCAGTGTATTGATAAACAATATTAATCATGTGATTGTATGCTCATAACGAGTAGACCTGAAAATGTATTATTTTCATGTTTAATGTGTCACAATACTGGTTTCTGGATCAAATGTGCTTCAGTGTAAAATGCATCTGATTTACAGTAAACACTGGCATATGGACAAGTGGCATTTTCTAATGTTGCAGATCTGACATCATTATGCCACTATAAATACAAAACTACTCGGCTCCCCGGGAGGGTCTGAAAAGAGCAGCCGAGGAGATGTCTGCAGGGACATCAGGTCAATCAGTGGCAAGGGAGTAGAAAAGAGACAGAACATGAAACTGAAAGATATATTGAGAAAATCAATAAGCAAAAGAACTGCTATGAACAAGTTATGACAGATGGACACACACATGCACACTCTCTCACCCAGACTGTGCAAACTTAGTTTTGGGTGTTGTGTTGTTGAATGCCAAGTTTTGTTTGCTGTTATCCTTGTGGAAATCTCAACCATATGAGTACAATATGTTGATTAAGTCTTCTTTGTACAATGTTATGAGGAGAAATATGTAGATTATTTAGTCGAAAAGCTAAATCAGAATAATAATAATAATTAGAAAAGGGCAAACTTAAATTTCTCTATAAAGTCTATAAAAAATTTGTTGTGCAATTATGCAAATTCGTGCACAGCAGGAACATGATTTGTGTGGAATTATAATAAAACACAAACTAATTTACATTTGTGTAATTGAATTACAACTTTGACAAATGCATGATAAAAATTTCATATGCTACAGTTCAGTTTGCAGCACAGTTATATATCATTGATCTGACTTTGACAAAACTTGGAAAGATTATGCATTTCACAACATTAGAATAGTTACATTCAATGCTAAGCAAGCCTAGATGTGCTAGACCAGTCTATTAATACAAAATCACCTCCATATGATGTAATGCAATGCAAGACAACCTCATCTATGAATGATCAATCATGTGATTGGTTGCTTTTTCACGATCTGATTTTCAAGACATCTGCTTCATTAAGTTATCTGCAAAGTGTAAATCCATGGTCTGCTCCCATTATTACTTATACTGTAAGCTCTCCAGCCGTTGAAGTCAAAGTCAGTATAACAGCATCATAGTAAGCCTACATTATACCAAATCACTGTGCAATACTGCGGGTTAATCCACTGCAATAACATAGCTAAAAAGATATGTTGTAGGTCATGCATCTCAACCTTTTGAAATACAAAATTGCCCAATTTTTGTATGAAGGCTAATTTCCTGATGACTACAGAAACAAGCACTTTTCCTTAGCAAGTGGGGACGGCTTAGTGTTGGTCTTGTAGGAATAAACAGATTTGTTTTCCAAACAGTCAGTAACCATGGCAAAGACATCATCATCATCATGCCAAAGCATCTCTCATTCCCTGCAGCAGGAAGCAGCAGGGCATGGGAAGACCAGCAGACCATGAGTCCTCCCACTGTCTCTCTGCTGCCTGTTCAGAATACAAGGGCACCTCTGACCAGAGGACGGCCAGCCTCCAAAAAGGAAAAGGAAAGGAAAAAAAAAAAAATAGCAAATGCACTCCTTTTGGGGGAGGCTGTAAATGCCATGCGATGCTACTCTGGTAGATTTGTTGAATGGTAACGACTTACTAAATAATAAAACAGTGTTAAATTTGCCATAACATAAATGCAAACATCAGGTTTTGATGTCAGAGCCTCAGAATCAAGGAGCATGAGCTTGTCTCTAGTCTAACACTGAGCACCAATGCTCTACAATCAAACAGGAAGAAATTCATAGATGAAGCAGGAATACCAATTTCATCACTGACAGTAGCATCAGCAGACCAGGATGCAATGCAGCAGGACCCTGTGTTTTGAGTGCGGATGTAGCTGCAATCACAAACTGGCAGCTATCTTCACACTCTAAACCCATGCAAACCCTTTGATTGAATGGAACAATTTCACTCCAGAGGTTGTTTGAAGCTCTGCAAGAACCATGAGAAATTACTAGCTGAAGTGGTGGATGACAAGGCACGTTGAGGGAGAGCGGGTTCACTAAAAATAGTAAACTCCACTTCATCAACAGTTCATCACAAAATAATACACTGAACTAGAAAAACTGACGATATCTAACAATGTAAGAGTATGTGAGGGTGGATTTTTTTTCTCCTGTCACTCACCAACACTCTGAGCCTGTTCCCTTGATCATTCATTTTCATCCCCTGAGTTGATGAAGCATTATTTTTCCATGCTATTATTAGTTCATGCTTTCAGTTTCATCAGTGACTCCAAAGCTATTTCACAATAATCTCTGGCATGACATTGAGATGATATTCCACGCTTGCACATTGCTGAAGCCTCTACAGCGAAGCAGTACAGTACCAATTCATTACAATGCATCTAATACAGCCTGCACAACATGGACATCTCCATGATTACATTCAGACACATGTGGATCATTAAATTGTAATGTCATATGTATTTGTAGAATCCGTTGAAGTGAAACTGACCACCTTTGATTTTGTCTTCACCTCCTGGAGCAGAGATTTGCAGAGAACAGTAATGGTCCATTACTTTGATTTAAATCTGTGTGACAAAAGCACATTTCCTGTTATTACCATTTCTAGAAATATGCAGTGGAATTGTCCTCTGTCTGCCATAACTGTGTACTTTCTATCAGTCTTGACAGAAAAGGCGTGAAGTGAAGTGAGCCAAAAGGATATGAGAGGGATCAGGCAAAATCCTGGGAGGATGAAGTCATGAGTATTGTTTTTTTGTTTTTTTTTTTTTAATCTTATTCCTTTAGCTCATTACATGTCAAACATCACCTGCAGGGAAATACTTTATAGAAATATAGTGTGTCTTTTGAATGAGTCTGTTTTTAGAGCTTCTACTTCAGACATTATTAATGCACAATCTTTTGATTTTCATTAAAGGAAAGGCATGTTCATTTGCCCTGCCCCTGCATTTATCAGACAAAGAGTGATAGCGGCATGTCCCATTACAGTTTTAAAATAGCCCTTAATTAAAATCAACGCAATTCAATTAAGATGAGCTTAAGATTCATGTATGTTAATTACAAAATTAAACGGTAGGTAAGCATTACGTGCCAAAAAAAAAGCCTCAAGTGCTATTCTGTTATCACTGCCTGATTGTGACTGGAGACATTAAATGTCATGATAACACCTACACAATACGAAAATAGTCAATGTGCAAATATCACATTATCACGTTTTCAAGCAAAGGACAAGCAGCAACAAAGGATGCTCCAGTGTTATCATTAAGAAAATATTATTTTTATGAGGTTGACATTTTGCCAGTATAAATACAATTTATCTCCAAATCATTCTACACACTGGTGGAATTTCAACTCTTAGTTTAAAATAAACTTAATAGTGGAATATGCTCCCATAACACTTTGACTGTGTCTGCCAGGATGCAGTCACGACAGTACAGTTAATCCTTTTTCCCTGAATGTCAGCTACTTATGTGTTTTCTTGCCAGTTCACTAATTCTCTGCAGTATGAATGTAATATAACATTTTGCATCTAGACGTTATGTGTGATTATTCCAAAATAACAGGTTTTATTGTGCGTATCCAGTGAATGGTGACATTAAAAGTGTCTCCTGCTGTTACAAATGGCAAATGCAGGTGTTGCGAATGTGACACACCCCTGAGGTCACGGAAAAGTGCCATGGAAACTATTGATTGACTAGCGACCAACAGATGGCATCCCGCTGCAGATGGTATAATAATGGTGGTGATGTATGGCTGCATTTTACAGTAGCTCTGTAATTGCTTTTCGTTGCTGAGTAAGAATGGCCATACAGAGTGGAGCTTCAAGTATGGTGCTATCATTACTGACTGTAAATTTCATTCCACGTTCCAATTACATGGTACATATTATCTTCATAGATTTATGTAGGTGTTCTAATGAATAGTCAGTGGTCATGGTCGAGAAATACTTTGTGTATTGTGTGCTGAAATTATTCATGGAAGGAGAAGATTGATGCAAATCTTCAACAAGAGGTTGAATTTTTACCACATACTGCAAAACATCAGAAAGTAAAACTCTCTGCAGTAGTTAAGGAACAATGTTATTGAGTTTTTTCTTTATGGGGAAAAAGGATTTTAACAATAGAACAGTGAGGGATTTCATTACAAGAAATGTCAGATCAAAAATGGACAAATTTTCAACTTTGGAAATCTTTTCAACACGTAGCTTCAGCTGAAAATAAAGACATAAAATAGAGCTGTCTTCACCATTTGTCCTTTTCAATTAGCTAGAGCCACTATACATTTTGGAAATCTGATTATAACACAGTAGAGTTTCAGTACAGAGATATTTTGGATAGAAATGGTGTGATGGCTGTGACAAGATAGTCTTGGGTTTCAGGCCAACCCATTTGGTTTTGGCCTTTCAATTTTGTAGAGTCCCCCGTCTCTGAATGGGTTTCTTCTCACTATCCAAAGACATGGCAATCACTTCCAAGGGGAAAAGGAAATGGAGCACACTGATTGATTTGCAGCCTGTAATTGCACAAGCAGACTAGCTTTTTCAACTCTACCCTGTCTTCATCAGAATCAAAATGCTGATCACTTTCTTGAATTGGAAACTCTGTCGTCCATCAGTGAGGGAGCCTGAATGTGTTGAGATAGACTGGACCTCCTTAGATCATACTACAGAATGAGCATGAACAACAAGTGCATGGATGGTTATACAATAAGCCTCATCACAGATCCTCTTTTACTTCCAATTTATATACCTGTATACAACTTGTTCAACCATTTTGTGTCTTTCGAGTGTATCACTGATAGACAGGCCAATTGAAATTCATTTCACCAACCCAAGGCTCATCTTTCCATATTTGTATGATATTTACCCAAACATTCACCAGCAGCCTATTCAGCCACTGTTTTTCAATCAATACGAAGTCCCAGAGAAATTAATTAATAAGGTCAAAACTGGGGTTGTTTCGAGTTCAGCCTTACCTGACCAGAATTAAATGGCTTAAAGTGAGTCAGAGCTCTCAGTCTGTGCTATAGATGGAGGTGGAGAAGGCAAACATAAGGGTGTTTGTGGGACAGAGGAAGCTGACAGTCTGGTGTTAGAACTTCAGTGGTGAGTCACAGCTCCATCTTGATATGTTTTTATCTTATACGTGAGTTGTAAAAAACAAACAAACAAACATCATCAGCGGCATTATTTCACTTGAAAGATTTTACTTTCTTATTTCAGTTTTATAAGTTATAAATATGATCATAAATGAAACAAGTCATGAGGACTTATTAAGGTAATTGTTTTTTGCAGTCAGGAAAACAAACAAACAGTACAAGGTAAAGTCTGCCTTGACATTTCTGACTTTAATTGGCATGTAATAGATGAAAAGTGCAGTCTTATCTTACAAACTTCTGTCGTGCCAGCTGTACTTTGTTTATCCTTATCAGCGTGTTCCTCAGTCCTTTCTGTAATAACTAAATCAGTGCAGCTCACGTTGTGCCTCCTCCTTCATACAAAGAGGACACTTGCTGACCTTCTCACTGTGTTCACTATCATAATGCGATCTGAAAAGGTCACAGAGGACTACACTCATACTAATGTTATTTGCCCTGATTGATAGGACTGACGCTGTAGTTACACATAATACTAAAATGCTATCCAGTTAATATTTAATGAGACCAGATTATCTTAACCCCAAACAGGGCCACTATAAATACAGAAGACTCTTAAGTGTGTTGTCAATGAAAGATTTGTCCGTAGTGAGTGAAGCAATCTAACGTGATGTTTCTGAGATGTAGCCTCTTGCATGTGATTGTTTCATCTGAATGCTGCAGGTAGGCCTCGACTGAATCAGCTTTAATTTGGCATCATTTGTAGGCTTGCTTGTCTGCGTTAATGTCAATACAACACATTAATGCGCACTCATGTTGAGGATCAGATGGTGGTTGTTTGAGATTGTATTTGATTAAGCATTTGACATGTTTCCTGGTTTGGGATGAAGGTTTATTGATGAATCAATAATCTTGTTGCTGTGCATGTAAATACGTTTACTCCTCATAGCCAATTTTTCCATATTCATCACACCTTGAACCCATGCACGAGGTCTTTGGTTGTGCTGGGCTGCAAAGCTGTGCATCTTTCATGTATCCTTGAGCCACTAAATTTTGCTGGGTGTGTTTATACCATAAACAGAAACATGGATTGGGATCAGACACTAGTTTGATTTTCAGTTTAACTACTGCAACATCTGTTCGATTTTCTATATTAAACAGAGCTGGAATAAGAAAAGAAACATGGTGCAACTGGCAATTGTTTTACAATAATAACTTGGGATGAATTCTGACTTATCTATCTTATTACATTTCCTTCTCCTGCCAAAACAGCTTTCTGAGCATCTGTTGCCTTGTTGATATGAACATGTGACTTTGCATACAGGTGACAATTTGTTCTGAGTGCAGACCGTATGTCTTTGTATACGTAGATATATACATTTAACAAGTTTGCTGTGTAATAAACCAAAATACTGAGATTTTATACTTGCTGTAGGTCCTGTAGGCAGGCTTTATTCATTTTTTTATTCAAATGTTTTGCTGTGTCTGTTTAGAAAGCAAGCCATCCTACCTGTCTTTTCCAAGTTGATTTCCAGCTCTAGTTCTGATTGGAAGTCTACAGCTATGACGAGTCAGCACAAAATGGCCCTATCAATAACAGAGACAGAGTCAAATATAAAATGGTGTGAGGTACCACCCCGTATCAGAGAACTGTCTGACAGACAAACAGCACTTTCATATGCTTTGTTACTGTTGCAAACCCCTGAAAAAAATCTCAAAATATTAAACTATCTACATTTTGTGAAATGCTAAAATAAGCCCTGTCCTTGAGCAGAAGCATACTGGAGGATACAGACAACAGATACAGTACAAGAATGAAACGCTCCTCCTGATAAAATGTACCTTCTGAGAATGTGACCGCTGCTGGTAACACAGCTGTTGCTCATTTGTCTTTGTATGGTCAATGAAGCAGTATTGAATGCAGCTGCTCAAGTTGATTTCACCTATTTCACATCTGCTTTGGAGTTGCTCTTGCACTTTGCAAGCCAGCATAGTTTCTGTGGAAGAGCACGAGACATTTGCTAACTTCTGAGAGGATGCCATCATACACAGAGATTTCGACTTCAGGAAATTCCACTTCTTAAACGGCTGCTGGAAAGAGAAATAAAATGGTTGATTTCCCTTTTTTTTGCACACACCTCAGAGAAAATAGATTCTCTTGCGAACTGTATTCCACAGCACTGAACGCTTATGAAGCATATCTTTCCAACATGCAATTGTGTTGTCGGAAACTAGTAATAATTATTGGTGTCGCTGGAGAATAGGCTGTCTGGTTATTTGGAAAGCCTAGAATTATTTTTCGGAGGAAGGCTAATGGAACAATTTACCAGACAAGGAAAAAAAAAGTTGGCTGGTCTATATGAATTTTTGGCCCCAGAAATACAATCAGTACATGCAGACATCTCCTGGGACAAAGATGCTAATGGACTCTTAATCTGCATACATTAGCATATCACAAAAACGAACAAGGACATAAAGAGGCACCGTGACTTTAACTTCATTAACTTCATTGCTTTAACTATGGATGGAAATAGTAATTGAGTAAAAATGACTGAACATTTATGGAGGACACATTCTTCCCTTTAAATTACTTATTGCAGTAAAACACAATTGCTTAAGTATGCGGCAAAAACATGTTATTATGGTCATTATGTCCTTGCATTTTATTGACGTCACTTAGACTTAAATCTGTGCACAAGACAGTGCATCAGGTGTATAAATAAGCTGTGGTGGAAAATTGGCTTATAGGAAAGAATTCAGTCTTCTTGTTAACTGAGAAATAGCTATGGCTTTAGTTTAATTAGTTAACCTGAATATCACATAAGAACCACCCTTTCAGTGTTGATTTGCTCAAAATTGTCAAATAAAGGTTACATATAACCACTGCTTCAACATCATTTAAATAACCATTTAATTTTGAAGCAGGTCTTTGTTGAATTAAATCTACTGAAATAGGAATTCTATGTAATGGACCGTGCGAATCTTATCTGAAAATAGTAGTGCTTACAGTGTAACTCAACGATCTCCCTAATCAGGTAACCTAAAGTTGGAGTAAAATATTTACTCGAAAAAGATCAAAAGAGTGGAGACTTTTCTGCAGGCGTAAGAAATGCACACATCACAAGAACCCTTTAGATCTCATTATTCAAGGCAGAGTTTCTGAAGTTTTTTCTAAACCGTTGAACTGAATTACCAGAATTTCTAAAAGGTATTTAACACTACAAGTTATGTTCTTCATCATTTGACTCTAAGTATGCTATTTCTGCCATATTCCATATTTTCCTCTACTGCAATGACCCAATTTCTCCTCAACGATCGGTAAACTTTATTTCATCTTATCATCATATCCTGAAGGAACTGTATAGTCTCACGTTGAGAGATGGCCTAACTTAGAGATCACAAAAGAAACTAAAACACAGCTCGATATCCCCAGAGTCGAAGCTTTCAGGAGTCACAGTCCTATAAATTATTGGAGATCATGCCTCCTTTTATCTTTTATTGCTCTTTTAAAGTGTACAAAAATCTGTACATTTGAAATGAGACATAACAAAATGTCACACGTAGGGACTCGCTGTCTGTCTGTCTCTCTCTTTCTCGCTCTCTCTCTCTCTTTTCATGGGTGAACATCAAACGTTGCCAGCAACCAGACACAAGATAAACAGTTCATTAAAAATTGGGGCATGTCATCATTCAGAGAATCGCAGCGCTCAACCTGCACCTCGATGCAGAAGAAATGACAAGGCAAACAAACAGAGCGCTCTCGTCCAAGGATACACCTGGACAGAAGCACCTCTTGGACATTAATCAATTCATCCAAAGAGATGGGAGGATTAAGTGGCGAAAGCCAGAAATCAGAGGTTAAAGAAATTAAAACCTAAAAAAGAGATGATGTTCCATGAAAGCAGCATCTCTAATATGATTTATGCTACTGCCATATTTAGATTTTTAGCAGCTTCATATACTGTACATTACATTTGTAATCTTATGAAGACACTGAGGCTTATATAATGTCTGCAAGCATTTGCGGCTTACGATTCTTATATAACTTGCAGATGATTACATTCAGTTTTCACAGGTTTACTATTTTTTTCACCCCATTTTCATTGAATTTCAACCAGATCTTGTTAACTGTCTTGTCAGGGGAAGAACGATAAGCTCAGAGTATTGTGTACCCCAGGTATTGTATACTCTGTAATTGGGTTGACATAGATGTAAAGCTGAACAGAACTCGGGGAGCCGAACAAATAACTGTCTGGATTGTGTGATCTTTGGTGAGAGAGAGCACGACATTAAGTCTCTGATGTTGGTCAACTCACAGAGGCACACGGTTTGTACTTCTCCTGAGGGGAAAGTGTTTGTGAACCAAGGTGATTAAATTTACCTTTTTAGGCTTGGTGTGGACTGTATATTCTGCGATGTATGGGGTTTGCTCCCTTTGATATTTATTTATGTGTTTTGTACACAGCAAATGTAGCTGGGTTTAGGCTACATCATCCAGTCTACTTTGGGGACTTCGGGAGTAGACTTTTGCTGTGTCTTTTGGGTGTCTTGCATTGCATGCTGTAACAATATTGGGTGAAGGCGCTACAAACTCCAACCCTCACCAAAAGAAGCTGATGAGATTGTAGGTACAAGCTGCCAAAGGGCTTCATGTGATGTCTGGGCTCAGTCTTAGAGACAGGGTTAGAGGAGCTCAGGCATCCAGGAGTAGAATCCCTGCTCCCTCACACCGAGCCAGGTGAGGTGGTTCAGGTATTTGATCAGGATGCTTTCTTGTACAATATTGGTACCACGAATGTCCAGGGCAATTACAGTAAGGAGGAAACATACCTCACACGACCCAGGAATTCCCAGGAGACCTGTGGAAGAAGCTGACTTTGCCGAGCTTGCTCCCAGCATGACCTGTCCCAGACAACAGAAAATGGATAGATGAATCAGCGGATGGAAGGATCAGTGGATGAACTTTAATCATACCGTTTCCATGTTAAAAATGACAAATATTTCATTTGGGCTAAGAAGAGGATAAATGGAAATCAAAGAAAGTAAGAAAATCTTATACTGATGAAACAGATCTTCATTCAATAGCCAGTTGTTGCTGGCTTGACTTCTTCATGTAGCTACAATCAACATTTGTTGAGGCTAACCAGGTCAACATACCATGACCTGCAATGTGAGAAATCCTTTTAAAAACTGGTACATTGCCACTGAAAAACTGCTCTGTTTTCTTGTTCAGTTGCCCGACTCTCTACCAAATGTCCCTGACACGCTTCAACACATTGGTGTGTTAAAACAGCAACTGGCCACGACTAAATTCAAATCAAAGGCAGACATTAGCAAACCGGTACTTCAGTCTAACACCAGTTTATGCACGCAAACACGTGTGGTAGTTGTTAGTACACAACCTCAAGGTTTGTAGGTCTTTAGCATCAAATGGTGGTGCAGTGGTGTCATTGCAGTAATGTTTTATATCAAAACTCTTTTTCAAGGGTTGAGGACAGCTAAACCTTGCTATGGGAATGACAAGATGAAAATAGATGTCCCCTAGATTTTTCCTGAAGATAGTCTGATATCAGCGTGTCTGGCGTCCTTCACCCCCCCGTCCCTCCCAAAGGGGAGGCTCCGGCAATTATGAGGGAAGAAATGTGTGACAGGTAATGGGATTTTCTCTGCTTTTAAAGATTATTATGCTTCTCAAGGGATGCGCGGGAGGTATAATACAACTTACTCTCTTTTGGATGATAGGCACATCATTTATATCTTTAGATCAGATTCTGCCCTCAGTATGATAAAAAGACAGAGAGGTTTCACTGTGCACTTCCATCCTAACATCCTTGAACACTTGCACCTGACAGTAGCCAGGGAGGAATTTTATTTTACAGGATGTTAGGAGTCATAAGTCAAGAAATTCAATAGAGAGATAATTGCAGAAAAAACTCCAGAACTGGCCAACTCCAGATTCCTTGTTGGCAGCCAGTTTTGATGACTTTCACAAAGTAACATCTATTTTGAGGTGAGAATGTTACTCACGTTCCCACTTTGTGTGAAGACAAGCAGAACTCACAAAAAGAAGTGTTATCATAGCGGGTGCAGTGGCAGACTTGGCTGCATTAAATTACCACAGACAGGTTATACATATCCAGCCGTCAGCAGATGCGTTATGCAACAATATTGTTCCTCAAGTCTGTCGCAAGCTTAAGCCAGTAAGTGATAATAATGGAAATGAAATGCATTTTTTCCGATGTTTGCTCTAAGGTATTGGACACAATCATAAATGGACTGCATTACTGAATAAAAAGTGGAAATGGCTGCAGGGTAAGTGTCAGAGGTTCTGAGTAAGTGTCACTGCTAATTTTGTTTGTCTTTGCAAATTATAATGAGTGCTCGTTTCATTACCCGGAAGCTTAGAAGATTTATAACAAAGGCACTGAGGAAGAGTACGACGTGAATTGCCTACTATTACTATAACTGTTAAAGAGCTTAATTATTGTGATTTTATCATCATTCATCATATGTCTATGCTCCTGCTTGCTATGTACATATTGTTTTGTCAATATAATATAAAATGATTATTAAACAAGGACATGTTTCTTGAACATTATTCTGTAATGGCATTTTTTAAAAACACTGTTGTACACGGTGTGTGACAGGACGTACAGGGGATGTCATGTAAACAATGTGCTGTAGGTGGAAGTATCTGATAGAATCTGGCTCACTGAGCCACTGGACATCAGCAGCCGACCAAATTAATTTTCTTGCAGTTAACATCAACCACTGCCACACAGTGCTGCAATACAGCAGAAGAACAAAACAAACAAATAAATGAATAACCAGTCATGATTTGTTTTATCGGGAAGCACTCGGGCGAGGCATCAGGCAGTGCATAGTTGCTTGGGCTGCACTGTATTAAAAGAGACATTACTAATTGTTTATTATGCTTGAAACTATCTTTGTGCTAGCTGCTGACACCTGCTGTCCTGCTGTCTGAATGTCATGTTATTCTGGGCAATTGTAAAGATGAAAGCAAATTAACATTTCTAATGCATCAAGTTACAGACTTTATGTCTTCTTTAGTTTATAAGAATCCTGCACTGTTGGTTTATCCCCAGAAGGCTAAAGTGGTGGGAAGAAGTAATTTAAGCAATTATTAAACTTCACATTTCTGCCTTGCTTATGCAACATGGACATACTTTTTCCCCTCATGAAGATTATCAAGGGCTAATGGGAATATGCAAATCCTGTCTATATGTGTTTGGAGAGTTTGGAAAAAGCTAATGACCATGTTCCCGTGAGTGTGGTGGGCTAAGATCACCAGCAGTGAGGCCCTGTCCCCTCTTCTGTTTGTAATAATGAATGGACAGCAGCAGCATGTGCTCAGTTTCGTGAAAATAACGCTGTGCCGCTGTTTCACCGATGATGTCATCCTTCTAATGTTAACTATCAATGTTACTGTGAACTCCAAATCTTGCAGTGACTCTCTCCCAAACAGAGTAATTAAAGGGGGCAGAGCAGGACCGAGCCATGGGTGACTTTAGATATTCAATGTGTTAAACCTTCTTTTTATGTGGTGTCATGGGAACAAAACTGTCTCTGATGGAGCTCGGCCAGCTATGAGAAGAGGAACCTGACGAAGTGCTCAAGTAAAACACACCTTTGATACTCACCCAAGCATGATGCTGACTTAGATAAGCCACATGAAGTTGGATAGAGAAGGAGACTCAACAGGTAACATTCAGGTAGAAGTTTTCTTTTTTTCATTTTCACTCTCCTGACCACCCCATCGTCGATAAAGTGGTTAATATAACAATATAAGATCACTTTCAACTCAGTTAATAGTTCTCTATTCTGTGTTTCCTTTAACACTCTGTACTCTATGTAACTGCAGGAGGAAAAAATATCTTTTCAGCTTCCTCAACAACAGCTCTGGAGTGTATCATCAAGTTTGTCCTACACATTTAAAACATCAGATTAAATTTTCTGTGGTGACATTTTCATTTGGCTTCCATACAGCCTTTTAATAGCTCAGGTTTGTCCATTCAACCGTGCTGAAGTAAAAGGAGTTGTCTTTCTTCAAGTCATAACAGGAGCCACTGCACCTATTAAATCTTGACTAGGAAATGGCTTTTAGACTGATATTTATTAATGTGATTTGCATGACAGAGTTGTGTCTGTCAATATGGAGACCATTTGCTGGAGATGAAAAACCTCCAGTAGCATTGTCTTTAATCTAGGCGAGACTTTTGTCAACTGCACAGCTTGCAATTGTTATCACACTGACAAAAACACACAGATGTAAGCAAGCATACCCACAACACCCTGAGGAAGGAAACACTGCATCATAGCTGTTGAAAATGAATGCAGACTTAAATGGAAAGCGGTGAGACATGAAATGCATATGGAAAGAAATATACTGTGCTGTAAGCAAATTGTCTTTTTGGGTAATCTCACTACCACAGACAAGAAAATGATCAGGCAGGAATTCATTTAAAATTAATGTTCACTGATACTAACTGCTATCACTGGTTGAGGTCTTGCAATACAAGATGCAAGAAAGGCAGGGTGCACTGTGGTCATATCTCTCTGTACTGACTTTGTTTACGGCCCTTAAAGAGCCTGCAGTTAGAGGTCCTTGAAAGGGGGAAACAGCTTACAACACCCCATACAATACAACAGAATGTCTGAAGTTAAGGATTTAAAGTGTAGTTTGGTGTTGACAAAGGACCTGTCTGAAGACTTTGACAGGAAATCTTTGGGAGGACGTAGCAAAAACCAAAGGAATACATCAACGGCTGTGTGGGCTGATAACAGAAAGCACAGGGGAAATTATCGACCAATATCAAGTTATGGCAGATTTATTGTATTAGTATGTATGTTGGCAAAAATTCAAGAAGGAACATCACATTTTCGAGATGAATGTAATATTTACGAGCAGATAAACTGTAATCAGCACATACATGAGCTGATTTTATTAAGCCAAGCCTGAACCTGCAGTAATGTGCTATTTTTCCTGCAAAGCAGTTAATTAAAGATAATGGTAATACCGTGCTTGGATACATGTGAATTCTTTGCATGGAAAAATTCTTCTTTCACTTGAGCTCAGAGGCTGCAAAGGCTTGCGAGTATCATCTGGCACTGTGCTTCCACCCCAGTGGTGTTAACAAGACATGAGGACTTGCTGTGAAAGGTCAGTGAGAGGGCAAATGTGGATGGATACTCAATTTCCAGTGTAACACAATGAAGCAAACAGCTCTTAAATGTATAACTTTTCTGCAGTGGACTTTATTTCAGTACTGGTTGTTTTGTTTTTTTTTTTTTTTACCATGCTCCCATGTTTCCATTCGGTATTTGTGTGTGCATGTACAACACATTAGATCATATATGTGTACACATTTTTTGCATCATAGGACATCACATGCCATGCCAGAGAAAATCTGCTGTATATTATCTAGTTTAACTAGATATCTGGCTCTTGTTATTCAGGTCTGCGCCAGCACAGATCTTGTTAATCGCTTTGACAAACATTGCATCTCCAGTGTGCCATAAATCAAAGCAGGATACAGTGGTGGCTCCATCACTAGGGCCTAATCTGAATGTTTCAGCTGGTGTCAGCTCAGGGACAGAAAATCCATATGCCTTCTGTCTGTATAGTTTGCTGTATTGCAAATTGCCAGATATTGTTTTGTCCTGCATGTGACATGGCGGACTGTTGACCGATCTGCAAACAATGACAGCTGGTAAGAAAAAAAAAAAAAACCCTGGAAGACAATTTTAGCTTCAAAGTATAGCATATATTAGAATGAATATGTGCACCATGGTATAATAGACTTACAGGAGTAAGCATCTTAACACGAGTGAGCAGAAATCCATTTAAACCAACTCTGAAAAAGACTGTGATTGAAAATCAAGTATACATTTCCCTCCAACTTACTAAATTCAGGCCAAATTCATTTTATGGAAAGACATCTGAAGAACCACTCAGTTGTTACTGCACATGGCTGTGATTTCATACATAATCTCATACATCAGATTCAAGTACTTTTCTGTCTGAATGGGAGTGGTGGATATGGGGCTTTCAATGGAACATTACTGCCATCTAGTGTGTTTGTGGAGCAACTGCTTGCAGGCCTGATGATACAGCACAGACATCTGCCATTTTATATTGTTTCTTGATTGAAAACTGAGAAAGGGAGTAAGATATGGGTCAATAAATAGTGGATGCAAACCGAAACTTCCTCTTGCAACAACAAGCCGAGGTACTTAGCTGCTAGTCTCACGCATCTGGTTTGACTGCTGGTCAGATCTCAGCATGAATGTGTGTACATGTGTTACTCTAATGTGAAAGAGTGAGGATTTTCCTTCGTTTGAAATTCTTCTTCTGTTTCTGGCCAGTGCTGGAACAGATGGATATCACATGAAATGTCCCTTTGTGTGTTTGAATGCCTCTAATACTTATATAAAAACAAGTAGGATGTTGTCGTTGCTTTTACACAAAATGTTTGCAGGCTCTAGCATGCAGATTTAGTCTGACTGACCCTCTAAATAATCATGTTTTAGGCCACAATCATAGACAGTATCAACTTTGCACCCACCTTACTGTGGAGAGTTCCCCATGCAGAGTTTAGAGTGATAGTTGAGCCATGACGGGGTTGGCCTCCATGTTAGAAGGTAAAGGAATGAACCTTGAACAGCCAGCAGAGGGAGATCATAATGTATGCTGATAGGTTGTGGTATTCACATCCATTGGGAGAAACTTCCTGTGAGAAGGTTATTTTTAAGTGAGGTTTCAAGTTTAACTCCCGGGGCAATTTAACTTTAAAACGAAAGAAATTAATGAATCCTCAACAACTGCAAGCACAACGTCCATATTTAGACATTTAGCCACCAAAAGGACCAGCGGAGTGACATGTTAGCCAAAAATGTGAATTTAATTTAAATCATTGTCACACCTCTGCTTCCTTTGCTCATTAGGGGAAATAAGAAATTATTTGTTGAAAACTTGATAATTTAATTAAGGGTAATGATGTTAGGAGGTTTAACATTTACATGTTTTCTATTTTTAAATCTCACCATGTTCTGAGGTGTTTATGTAACAGAGGGTGTTCACCAGCCGGCTCTCTGTCCCAGAAGAAATGTAGAATTAATCAGCATTAAATTCTGTCTCCAGTGTGCTAATCTGATAAAATAGTTTTTTACTCCTTAGCTTATTCATATCTGTCTCTCTCTTTGGCATTGCATACGTATTTTTTCCTCAGGAATTTTAAAGTCCCACCCTTCCTCAAATGAGACTAAAATTCCAATTTATTAGACTTTACATAATTACAGAATTAAAAACACTCTAGAACTAGAACAGTCAGGTGCACCTATACATTGTAATGCCACGCAATATGTCAGAGCTGCAGTAAATACTATTGTAAATACTATAATCTTGACTCAAACCTGTCATATTTCATTACAGGACAATAGTAAGTTTTTTTTTAATAGCACCAGGATACAAAGTGTTTCTCAGTTCACCAATATGTTAAAAGGATTTGAATAAATAAATGCAACAAATACAAGCAAAGATTGTTTAACAAACAAGAACAATAATGACAACGCCTCTGAGAATTGAAAGCACTCGGTCTGACCATCAGAGGAGGTTCAGCAGTTTGTATTTATCTATTTATTTACATATTGCAATATTTTTGTGATTACATGCAAATGACTTGATACAGCTCAAAATGTATTTTAAAGGCACACACCTTGCACATTTTTGCTTTGTATCCTCTTTTATTCTGATAATCACACATAAGCATCCGTGACTAGCAATGAACACAAGAACACTGTTGTCACAGTAATAAAGACCAGCTTTATTTTGTCTTCTTACAATAGCTCGACACATAAAAGGCTTTGCCAACAAAATGGGTGCACGTGAAAATAATTTCTGAGCTGTAAAATGTTGTAAAATAAACTTGGCATCACACATTGCTGTAATCATCATTTCAGCAAAATGAGTCTCCACGCAGAACTGTTACTAACAGGGACGAAAAAGTGCCTCGCTGAGAGATTGTTGCAGCATGTTTTGTCAAACAATTCTAAGAAATAACGTTCTAGCGATAAGTGATGTTTAGTGGACTAAACCAACAAGCATTTCTGTAAAATATGGAAATGGTGGAATGAAATGTCTTCATTAACAAATTCACAAACGAATAAGACACATGCTAATGAAGAGACTCACATACGGTGGTGATAAAACTGAAGCATGCCCAAAATCCGATGCATTTTGATTCATGATGTCATTCGAAATAGCCTGAGATAAAGAAAATCATGTCCACATGTGAAAGTATTGAACTTTAAACAGAACAGAGTAGTAAATGAAACTGAGAACTGAGTCGTTGAAAAGTGCACGGTATCCAGTTACTTGAAAGCTTTGGACATTTTTTAAGAAAGAAATCATTTTAAGTTGAATGTTTCTCTCGGGGAGAGTGACACATGTTGTTGAGGAGATGAAAATGTATGATAATATCAAACGTAGACTCTTAGACTAGTGTTAAACTTGTCACAGCAATTTTATCTGTTTTTACCAGCACTTCTAACAGCAGAATTGTCAATTTCTCATAGAGATGAATAATTAGTTCTGTTATAACCACCACTTAAATCATAAGTGACCTGAGGTATGGAGCAGTCTGTGAAGAAGTTCGGGAAGGCCAAAGTGCACAGTGCGTGATCTTCTACAGGCCCAGCAGCCTCAGAGGGACAGTAGACAGGAGGCTGGGCTGGGCCTGTACGCAGGCTCCCCCCTGGTTTCTTAGAGGATCCTGAGCAGCTAGTCCAGGGCTCAGAGTAGAGAAGACCACCTACTAAATGGTGAGCATCGTAGGAAGCAGGATCCGGGCCTCCCATCTCTGGCTGCACCCGGAGAGGCATGCTTTGATAAAGGTCCTGGTCGCTGACCATGTTGCTGTAATCGGGCCCCAAGAGCTCGAAGAACTCTGCAGCCTCAGGATTGCCTCGTTCCAAGTCCTTCAGCGTCATCCCAGATGTGGAGCTTACTTTGGAGCAGTTGGCAGGCTCAGTGAAGAAAGAGGGGGGCAGATTGCGATGCCTCAGGGGTGGTTTCTTGGCTTTTTCACCCCTTACATCCTTCACAGGGCTGAAGAGTGCTGCCAAGCTCTTGCTCTGTAAGTTGGCCTGGACCCCATCACGCTTAGGCAGAGTTTTGCTCTGCAAAGGGCTGGGCTGAGAAAGGGCTAGGGAGCCTTGTCTTTTAACTGGGGCATCTGCTACCTTTCCTGGTGTTATAATGCCGGTGCACCTTTTGATCTGCTTCTGTAGATACTTCCGGTGGTTGACTTTCCTCTTGGATTTCACTGGCTTGTCCAGAGCCAGCTTGATATTGCTGGAGGCTGAGTCTATGAAGCTCAGCAAGTCCCTAGTGGTCTCTTTGTAGTCCTCATCATTTTCTGCCTCACCGAGGAGACTCCCATCCAGATTTTTCTCCACGTCGTATTCCATCACAGAACCCGGGAAGCAGAAATTCATGAACTGGGGGTTCATGATTGCGGTCTGAACAGCCATTACTCTGTTGAGCCCAGCGGCTACACCTGTGGCATCCGCTGTGATCCCTGAACCAAAAGTTTCTTCAGTGCATGTCGTTTTTCTCTGACAAACACTTGGTCCTGATGCTGCTCATGAAGTTCCTGTAAACATTCCAGAGTAGAAGTGACGGACTCTGGGGAAAGCGAGGAGATCTTTCAGGGGGCTGGACTAATGATGTCAGAACATCAAAGAGGAGGGGCAAAGAGACCGCAGGACTTAACTCTTTGCTTGTGCCTGACCACCTGCATCTAAGAGGGATTTGTCTGAAATTCCCTGCTGGGTTGAAGACAATAACCTCCGACAGAACTCTCCCCCTTTAGTTTAACTGTTTGTGTGTGCTCTGAACCAAAACGCTGTCATGAATCTGGAGGTGATGACTGTAACAGTGAGCAGAAAAGCCTCGATGGATAGAGTAGTTTTGCTGGGCAGAATTGTTCTAGAAAAAAACTCTCTATTAAAACATTCTACATGATTATTATCATCCACTAATCTGCGTCATTATTCATGAATTCCTGCATCCTTCTCAAAACATTCTAACCACTTTTCAATCATCACGCCTGCTGATGTGTTTCCTGTCTGGATTACTCGATAGAAGTTAACTTGTAATCTAATTAGTGTTCATTTAGGCTCTGAAACAAACCTAACTATCAAATCGAGGCTGTGCAGCAGGGAGTAAGGCTTCTTTTCTGTGGGAAAATCTTTGTGCCCAAACAGATGCCACTATTTGGGAGAATCTTCCCAACTGCTTGCTTGTGTCTTAATCTGCTCATGGCAAAAGTTGATTTCTAGTGCATTCCCAGGCCAGTGGGAATTTCTGCCCTGGCCTGACAACTATTATGGGCTGCCTTTGACATAAAGCCCTACAGGGTCTAAATAGCCTCTATTCTTCGCCCGGCAGTGAAAGGGAGCTTTGTGCCAGAGATTCATTAAATTGCACCTCACAGCCCCTTCGTAAAATGGGTCTCAATAATGAACAGTCGATTTAACTAGAAAAGCTGCCGGAGCTGTTAAATTAAAGGGGAATAAAGTGCAGTTCAGGCTCAGTGTGCCAGAAGAAATGTTGACCTTAAGAAATCCTGGGTATGAAACTTCTGTTGTAAACAATAACGTATTTACAGGACGTTTCTTGGCCGGCAGTGAATACAATAGAGAATGTGTCCAAACGCCAGATTGTTATGTTGCCAGCACTTATCCAAATTTAAGTGGAATTTCAAGTGAATTTTGACTCAATGGACTGTTGGACATAGTTTAACTACACAATAAAAAAAATGCCATTTAATGTTATGTTGGACTTGTTTACCAGAGAATGCAGAAGTGGAAAGCTTCATCTATTATTCTCATTTCAAGTTAGGAGATGCTGCAGCTGAATAATTGAAAGAAGACTCTTAGAAAAGTGGATGCTGAGGTGAGGTAGTGACTTATTTAAGAGCTGGAGGGCTGAAAAAAAAAGTCTGAAGCAGCGAGGGAGTGAGGCCTTCAAAAAAAAAAATTCTTTCTTATGTTAATTCCTGAGGAGAAAGGAGACAGTGAAACTGATAGCACTGATCTAATTATCTGTGGCACAACACGAGTGTGACTGAAAAGAAATCCAGAAAAACTCAAATCTATGGGCAACAAATAGTTACAAAACAAAGAAAATCGTTTTGTTTATACAGCTGGACGTGAAATACCTTCTGTTAAAAGAAGAATTCATGAGGGGAACCGCAGACTTTGAATATTCAGCTGTGCTCAGGCATCTATTTGCAAAGTCAAAACTTTCCGCTCCTCGCGGCAGTGAGTGGAGCAGGAAAAGCCATATCGTGACATCTCATGAATTCAGCGGAGGAGCGCTGAGCTTTTAACGCCTGCCCAAACTGATTTTGTTTCCCTCTCTTTGCTAGCAGCACAATTTTGGCAAAGTGACATCATCACAGTCATGGCAGCCATATCCCCTTTTTTTTTCCAGTCAAGGAGCTTTGGCTTTTGTGCTGGTGGGTCATTCACATCACAGGGCCTGACGCACAGATCCCGGAAACAAGTTTCTATTGTTGCATAAAGGCTGAAGGGTGAGAGGGGATGGGCTGCTGCAGACCGGCTTGGAAAAAATATATGGACTGAGAACACAGCTGAGGAGCTCGTTTCCACTCTCAAGACACTGAATGTGAGGGTACGATTGGATCTGGAGTTGTTTTTTAAAATCCTACAATGGACCAGTGTTTATTTTAGCGTTAATCACCGAGGTCAAACTATCGATTGCATCTTCAAAAACTCATTATGCTTGGACCTTTGGTGAATTTTAATTTGGAGAAAATCATTAGCGATCTGTTGTGGCTTTTCCCGCAACCAGCAGGTTGTTACGCACATAGATCCATACTGTTAAGACGTTGTTAACATTACCACCACACGCTCTGGCCCTGAGAATTTACTTATTCAGCAGCGCCCAACCCCAAAGGAGCTGGGTGCTCAGTGCGACGTGATGTGACACACACAGGCTTAATCTCTTCCTACTGGTGTGTGGTCCCTGTCTGAGCAGGGACACACTCAGAGTTTGGGGTCGAGCGAATACTAATAACACCTTTGATTGATGGCCAGTGTCAGCGACTTAGAAAAGGCTGGTAAAATTAATGACCTCTCAAAGTCCTGAGAAAAGTTTAAGGACGGCATTTAGTGGCTGAGACCCTGTCCTCCCCCATGTTTAGCTATGTTCCTTTCTGCGGGGGTGTCTGAGATCCAGTCAAGCCTGTGACAAAATGCTGAGAAGTCAGGCTTTGTGTCTCCTGGTGGAACATCAACCCATGTACCAGGGCAGGACATGTTCCCCATCTGCTTCACAGAGTCGTGTCATGTCAGGAACTTCAGCTTTAAAGGAGGAGGGGGAGGAAGAGACTTGGCCAGAATAGTTCAAAGAAAATTACAAAGCAAGACGGCGTGTTTTTATTACCATTGCTGACATTTTAAAAAAAAGGGGAAAAGAAAAAAAAATTGTGACTTATGGTGAACTACAAAAGGCTTCTTGGTCCCTGCCGCTTCCTGCGTCCACTCACTGCCTCACTCTTAACCTTCCATCAACCCTTCTCCACCTCTCTGGCACCCCAGGAGTTGTATTAATAATTTTACTGGCAGGGGGGAACAAACCAGGGTCCTCTGTGCTGCAATTTAGAGCTTTAATGGCAGCCAGCGAATGAATGTGTGCCAGGGGGAATCCCACAGGTTGGTCCACGGGGGTGAGGTCAGCAGGCGTAGCTGCAATAACCTCCCACCACTCACTTTATTGGCCTCCTCCGATTGGGTTTTTATTAAATCTCAAGCACATGCAATTGTTCCTGCTTGGTGGAAGTAACTTAAAAGCCTCAGTCTCCCTGAAACATGACAAAGATTCTGCTCAGCGCACTCATAAAAGACAATTACAAAGATTATATGACAATATCATTTGCAGCTTTTTAATCAGTTTCACGGGACGAAGTGTTTCTTGGGAATGACAGCATATTAAATAAAGGCTGGATGAGACATGAATAGAAAACTTAAAAAGCGAGGAAGGCACTGTTCTGTGAACAATAGGAAGTTTAATAATACACTCAGTGCAGTGGAGATTTTCAAAAAATTGATTTTCTTTATATTTGGTGTCAAACTTTTCTCCTGAGACTTATTTAAGTGTTAAGAAGCATTTGACAGCATTTGCTTATGTTTACTGATCATCGACACAAACAACTTAAAGGCTGCCAGTTTGTTAATGTGACATTTAAAGATGTGAAGAACTCTGAATGTCTCCCTGACTGTAAGACTGAGTGAAAACAGGAAACGATGATAATGAGTTTACATGAATAAACAAAGATATTTACACACAACATTGTTTTCACCAGCTGTTACACGACAAACACATTTAATCTTTGTTCATGATACAGTACCCTTATGTCTCCAAGCCCTTGGAAATGTATAGTTTGGCATAAAGAGAAGGAGTGTGTCTAATCGGGTTAAAAAAAATTTGCATTCGTCTGAAACTCCAGCACTGAACACAGCAACATGATTAAGATAAAAAAACACTCCCAAAATGTTATTAAAATCAAAAGCAATGTTAAAAAAACTCCAACACTGATTAAAAATGGACAAACTTTGGTAGAATGACGGAGAGAGCACCCTGTGAAAAACCACGTCACGCAAACTAAAGCTCTGCGTTCCCGGACATCATGGATCCCTCTGGAGCGTGACATTTAACTCAACGCAGCGTGAGGCGTCTTTTTAGCCTGCCTGATCCACTCCCGAAAATACTTCACCTCTAACGCCCGGGCGGCGCGGACCGAAGGTGGGTCGTGGTCGTTGCTGTAGCGGAGGTCCAAGTGATGGGCTCCATCAGGAATCAGAATTGAAACCAGGGAATCTGTTATGTTGTAAGTCACTCCACCAGCCGACCACGGGTCCAGTCCTCCGTTACTGAAATACAACAGCAGAGACAGTGTGCGCTGAAAACACACGCGCAGACGTAGAACGTATTATATGTTATGTTAAATGTCTGACTGCCAGATGTTTTTATAGCTTGACAAAAGCTGCTGATTGGTGTTCAACCTCATATGACCACCTCAGCGTTTCTGACTGAGCTACATCAGCTCTTTCATTAAAGTTTTACATTCGTCTGTCCACCTCCTGTTGCTGCCCAGGTGGGTACTCTTACTCTGTCTGCAATAAAAGCCGGTGAGAGTCTGCACGAGACAAGCCCAGAAAACACAGGGAACCTTCTGCCTCAGTCTGCACGTTTACCTGAAGATGATGTTGCTGTGAGAGGCGATGTCCTTCCCCCCGTAGACGGTGCTCGCCCAGTCGGCTCGCGGCCTGACACCGAACATGGCGTTACAGCCATCAGAGAAGGCCTGGAAGTTCCACTCCTCGGGTTCAAACATGTCCTGGACGCCATCTGTGCACATGGGCATCACCATCTCTGTGCAGGCCTGGGGATGAGGGATTGAACACGCATTCAGTGTGACAGGAAAAGCTGCCCACCGACACATCTGTGCAGCGATTTATTCAGCGTGACAACACTGATCCTGGCGCTCTGTGTTCGCGCACCTGGTAATACCAGCCGAGGAATCCGAGGCTGCCGGTCGCTGTCTGAGATGTGTTGAGACAGGGAAGGCTTCCGGTGTAATTGTAGTAGACCTTCGCTGCTTGGGAGACACCGTGCAGCAGCTGGTAGTCTGACACGGTGGAATCGAAAGCAAGATACTTGCACACCACCTTGAAAACACAACAACAAGCAAAACAAAAAAGAATTAACAAGAAGTTTGTGATATTACAGTTTAGTTATTAAAAGCTTTGCGCACTTTCTTTTTAAATAACAATTAAAAGACTCATTTAAATCTCTCATTCTCTCATAGCATCGGTGTTGTTTACAAGGCTGAAGATTGTTTCCTTGTGGCCCGTAAAGTGTTTTTCCACATAAAAAGTGGTGGCGCCTGATTTGCATATGAAATTCCCTGGAATCAACCTGAATTTATCGCTCTAAACTTGGCACGAGGGGGAAAAAACGTCCATTTACTTAAAGCCCGAGATCTCAGTGATTAAATTTAGAGGTTTTGCTCTACTTACAACGGTTTTGTTTGACCATGGTTGATTTCTCAGATTTAATAGCGTGCACGATAAATATTTGAGTTTGAGCTTTTGTTTCATTTCGCTGCGTGTTGTTATGGTTGCGGCGGCAGAGTTGGCCGTGGCTGTTGTTCTGCCTCTTTGTGAGGCACAGAAACTGGGCTTTCTTGTTTGGAGGTTGGAGGGAAGCTGCGCTAGTGTGGAGTCTGTTACTAAGGCTTTTGTCTGCGGGCTGGGGAGGAGTTGGTGGTCGATGGATGAGGAGGGCCACAGACATGTCCAACCAAAGATTTATACCGTGAAAAAAAACACTGCAATTGCTCCAAAGCATCTTCTCCTTACTTTTCAGATAGGATTAGGCTTATACATTCATCTCTGCCAACAGATTTCCCTCCTCTAAGCCCTCAATACCCCGTTCTCACACTCACTCAGATAATCACATTAGCTTTGTCATTAAAAAAGCTCCTCTTTGCACCCACTGCCTAAACCGCTTAAACCACCCATAGGGGTCGCATACATTAAAGGAAAGGAGCCAAAAAACTCAAAATGACCATTTAGTGTTTATTCCACCATACATGCTGCTCCTGGATCTATTCAGCATCTAAATGATAAACAAATAAGTACAGAAAAAATGTATCACACTAGCAACAGCTTAGCGTGGGGCTGCTGCGTGGGGCTGCTGCGTGGGGCGCTCGGAGGGGTGTAGAAGCACCAAACAGAGAGTCGGGGTCAATAGCAGAGCTTGGTTTATGCACGTGATGTGCCAAGGTGACGGGTCGAATACACTGCGCCCAAGTCAATCAGCCTCCGCACTGTTACAAGCTCTGTCACGTCAAAACAAAGGAAGTTTTGTGATGCTGAAAACAGGAAAGAGTGTTTTCAAAAACAGTTTTTTTTTGTTGCATTAGCCTCATGAAATGATTGCAGCTTTTCATTTTCACTTTTAACAAATGACGCTTTTTTTCTTTCCACATCGAGTGCCCAGTGAAGTATTTGTTACAGTCTCATTCAAATGAGAGCGGTGAACCTTTCTTTTAATGGCCGCATGAGCCGCTCTGGGCAAATGTCCTCTTTCTGTGGTGCCATGTGAGCGTCCTAAGAGGAACACCTCAGAGATCTGACGGAGTGTGCGAATGAATGGACCGCTGGTATGAGAGAAGAAAAGAATAGTGGCTTACTTGTAGCTGCTCATCCAAAGAATACTTAAAATCCAAAAGAAACTAGATCCTTATGAATATTAATGAAGTTAATTGACAGCTGTTGTAAACAAAAGCTTGGAAAACCACAACAAACACTTGTAACACAATCGGCTGAATCCCACATTCATTTCAATTAGGGACAGGCTGTCAGGCCAAATCAGGCGCTTAACCAAAGACAAACAAAGCGAGTTTGAGTGTGAACCTTTGACGCTGAATCATTTGAAGTTCGGCTACACCTTCAAATTTGACCTTAGATACAGTATTTCACCGGTGGCTGTCTGTACCTGGATGGGCCAGCGAGGAAGAGGCTGGAGAAAGTTGGCTTCGTAGGGGTAGTCCACCATGGCCAGGTTCACCCAGGTCTCCTGAAGCCAGTTCTTGAAGGTGACGGCATCGTTCTTGTTTTTAAGAGGGGTGCATAAGCTGAATTCATCCGACAGCCACTGAAGACCGGACGCTTGTCAAAAGACAGCAAAAAATACATTAAATGCCCTCATTATCAGACACGTGTACTCTCTACATCTACTCCAACACAGGGTACTAACATCAGAGAGCAACACCGTCATTTCATCCCAGACTAATTATTTTGGTTATAAATGGTTATTTTGGTAGTATTTGATGGCTTCAGCTTGCATGAGTCTTTACAGGAGTGACAGAAAAACCTCATGATAGCTTTAATCCATAATTTTATTATGGATAAAGTAGCAGGATGCTCAAGCTTAAGGGTAAAGGACCAAATACTCATTCGAAAAAACACAGAATATGTTCAGTATCATGTTTCATCTTTTCAGAAAAGTGTGGCCCTCATGAAAAAACACAGACCTGAGAGCTGGTGGACCAGAAGAGAGCTCTGATTGGAGCAGATCTCCGGCTCTTTAAACGGCCCTGCCTCTGACACGTGTCGTACGGTGGACCCCGTAAAGGCTGTCAAACAGCACTGCACGTTTTAGCAGCAGCTGTCTGGTTTCAGGCTTTACTGAACACTTCATCAAACTCACATTTGGAACATATGGACAAATATGTAGAAATTCCTCGAATCGAGGAGCCTTCCCCCCATAGAGGATTAAACTTGAAGTATGAGATGAAACATGGTTCATTTAATATTTTGAATTATTCAAATGAGTCATATTTCCTGGAATACGACAGATAAGATAAATGGACCCATCCTGGCAGTGGGACTTACCAGTGGAGGAGACATTTTTAATTGCCTTCCACGACTTCCTGATGTTCGCGTCACAGTTGAAGCCACTTTTGGCAAAGTCCTGTGTTACTATTTTGTAGAAGTCTCCACATGGCACCATACCAGGGAACTGCCATATTGGTGCGGAGGATGCCAGAGCTCTGAAACACAACGAGAAGCAAATCCACAGATATCCACTTTTTGCTCAACATGGCACAAGCTGCACAGAATGCAACTCCACAGCCGCGCTGAAATCTCACCCGACAACCACGCTGGGGTATTTCATCCTGAACCAGGCGGAGAGCATGCCTCCATAGGAGCCTCCGACAGCGATGACAGGGCTGCGCTGAGCTCCGGGTACAGCGGCCTTCAGGCTCTGAATCAGCACTGCAAAATCAGCCAGGGCCTGCTCTGAGGTCAGGTAGTTCAGGTGTTTGCTGTCCTGCAAGACAAATATTATTGGAAAAATTAACTGTCTGTAAAATGATTTACAGGAAATTTCATCACTGACATCTTCACTCACGCTGTAAGAGTCTTGTCCAAAAGGCAGCGACTCTCCATAGTAACGATGCTCTGCGAAAACCAGCATGGCGCCCAACTCCTCCGCTACTTCCCACATGAAGCCCTCCAGAGAAAACGAGGACAGGTGCTGAGTTAGTCTGAGGATTACGAGCAGCGGAAACACAAGCTGACAGATGGGATATTTACAGTATTGTTGCAGAACCAGGTGATGTCGCCCTCGTTGCCGGTGTAGAACAGAATGGGTCCTCCGGGCTGCTGCCAGTGTTTGTCAGCCACCAGGTACCTCTGTTTGAAGGTGCCATCCTCCAGGAATCCAAAATGATCAATCTGCAACACACAAAAGGAGATTAAATGTATGCACACACACACATCATTATAAACATCATAACAGCTCTCTGTGACCTGAACTGAGGCAGAAAGCTCGGTGCAACAGGTCCAACAAAGTCATTCATGACAGTAAACTCTTCTGCGTTCGTCAAACCTTTTGACACACAAACACTCATTTCCTGATGTTAAACTCAGCGTGAGATGACGCAGTCCACATCAGCTGCTCTGACACCTCCTCCTGCGCCCAAAGCAGCGTTGTGAAATGACACTCCCGAGGTTGGATTCTCGGGTAATTAGCCCCAATTTGTATTAAAAAACGTTGGAGGCATTTTAAAGGATGCCACATTAGTTCCACTTTAGACGAGCTCTGATCCTTTCATCAGACCTCGGGGACTCTGGGGGTATCTTCCCCTTTCAGCCATATTTCCTGTAGTCTTTATGAAACAAAAAGCAGAAAGAAACCAACAACTTCACAGAGAAGACAACCCCATGAGGCTTCGCAGTTGTCCAGCCCTTGAAACAGTCCCAACACTTCATACAAAATGTTTTTGTTTTGTTTTCCCCCCTCCTCGCCCACTTCCCTCCTCAGTGGATACAAAGGAGGCAGCAATTTTATGAGCCAATGACAGCAAAAAGATTCTGGGGCCACAATGTGTTCATTCAAGCCTCGACTCCTTAGCGCTTGGCAGTGCTTTTAAGCGCGAGGGGACCATGAGACAGTTTAAAGGAAAAGTTCAGCAGTTCGGCAGCAAAGTAGGCTTCAGTGGTTTTGAGGATCCCAAGTGCGATGTTAGAGTGTTGTGAACAAAGCATTTAAGGTGCTTTATATCCCTCGAAAAGAAAAATAACTTGTTTAAATGGTGTGTTATTGGTTACCTTTGCTTCACAGCAGGATTTTTAAAAGGCACGAGACTGATTTTGGGATGGAAACTCATCAGTTCTTGAAAAACAAAGCGAACAAAACTCGTCCTTCACTCCATGATCAGTAAACCAAAACTAATTATACATTTATATAAGTCTGAATACATGAAGTGCTTCCCCAAAATACCCCTGGTGAGCACTGTATCGCTTGCACCCACTCAGCATGCAAATCACAAAACCTTCCAGATGGGTTTCATAACTGATCCACACCCTGACCAGTAGTGCCACCGTGTGGTGACTGCAGGCGGCGCTCCAGCACTTCATCTCACTTAACATTCAGTTCACGTGCAGCACAACTACTGAACCAGTACTTTAACTATTCCACAAGATAAGAGACTGCATCGGTTACAGTCCAGCAAATGGAGACATGAGAGGCGAAGCTCCGGTAAAGCACAACAGTTCATTTGGAGGATGCTTTAAGACACTTCCATTTATTGTCTGGAGGCGAAACGCAGTGGAGAGGATTTCCTCTGGACAACTGCTGGATCGCTTGGAGCTCTCCTCACGGCAGCCTGTCCCGCAGAGAGCAGAAAAAGGCTGCGTGATTGATGACTCCTGTGCAGAAACAGCACACTCGCTCCTGCTACTGAGACGAGGATAACAGGGATTTTATTTGTTGTGCTTGTTGAGAAGAAGCAAACAGTTTCTCACTGATTTGTCCCCCCAAAAACACATCAGACAAGACAATGGGCATCAGGAGGAAGGAAACGGCCTTTATCTTCTTGTCAGCGCGGCTGATTAGGCAGGATGCCGTGGGCTGGACCAGGTGTGGAGCATTGTCCTCTAATCCAAATATTGTCAAGTGCACGCACACTGTTAACAGCATTAAATCTCACACTGAGACTGCAACAAACTTTTGACTGATCTGCCTTTTGTTCGCTACATTAATCGATTAAATGTTCAGTCTGGAAAACATCAGAGTCTTTGCGTGACGTAAATGTCTGGTTTTATCTTCTCAACGGTCCAAAATACAAGATGCAGAAAAGCAGCAAATCATCCCATTTGAGGATTTGGAACAATCAAAATATTAAACACTTTAACTTGAAAAATGACTTAAATGATTCAACACCTCAATGTTTCTGTTCTTTTGTACTGGATTGTCTTTTTCTAATGTAATCACAGACCTTGGAAGGTGCTCGCAAAACCTCCAAATGTCTCAGTTAGCCGGGAAACGAGCTTAAATATTCAACAGATTAAAAAAACAGTAAGACACTACAGAGTAAAGAAAAAGCAGGTTACAGTCTACTGAACGTCAGGGTTTAGTTTTCAGTGATCCTGACATTTTAGACCTTTGCACTGTCAGTTTATGGAGCTCCTGAATGTCTACTGACCTCCTCTAATTGTCTACAGGTTTGCTTTATAATACATAAATGAGCTCACCCTAATTATTATTCTGATTTACACTAAATGTCATCATTTCATCGTGAGTAAACCTGGCTGAGTTTACACCGGCTGCAGGAAGAAGAGGAGAGTAATAAAGCACAAGCTCAGTCTTGTGACTGTGTGAGTGAGGTTCACAGGTCACGACACGACTCTGCACACGATCAACGTGCAACCTGAGTCTCCGTGAAGAAACAGTGCGTGGAAAATGTGGAGAAACACCACTGAGGTGAAGTGTTCACACTGGCTGGGCCCTGGAGACCTTTTTAGGCAGCCAGCCAGGGGGGAGACGTACGGAGGTCCTGTTCAGAGCCAGCTGTGATGGTTCTCGCTTCACTAAGCAAGAGGGAAAACACCTATTGTCTGCAGACACAACACATGAACAGCCTCCACAGAATGAAGTGCGCTGAAGTTTAGAGAAAGAGAAGGTGGTGCAGATATGAGTAAACAGCAAACAATGAGTGTGGTGGCAAGCAGAATATGAGCCAGTCAGCAAAATACGGTGACATCATCACAGAATACAATCTGTAAAATATTAAGCTTTTAAAAAGTCCTTTTGTCATCATAACTCCAGGCACTTCAATCTTACTGTGACAAGATGTTTCAGGTCAAATATGGGCATCACTTTTTTCTTATTTTTGTTTTTATGACGCCTTTAGATCACTAAATTCAGGCACAAAACAAACATTTAAAGTGAAGTGAAAGAGAAAGAAGCGAAAGAGGAAGGAAGCACCGTAAAACTGACGTTTTCAAAGACAAGTGACGAGTTTACAAAATAGTTATAGAGAGATTTTAAACTCACCTTCTGGTCAAAATAGACTGTCTCATAGCTGATGGGGGTCTCTCTGGAGTGAAGCGAGCCACCACGTCTGGTGAAAAGTTGGGATTTGAGGGCGATCACGTGCAAACAGCCGAGACACAACGTTAGGATGCAGGTAGCTGCAGCTCTGCCCCAAACCTCCATCCTGACTCCAGCCTGCTGCTGCTGCTGCCACGGCCAAACGCAGATCACCACAAGCTGCTCTTCAGCAAATGACAGTGAGGTCTCATGATGTCTTTAGACCTGTCCCGTAGAAAAAAAAAGAAAAAAAAAAAGGAAGTGAGACTCGCTGGTCAGCAAATCCAGAGAGGTGTTGTCAGCCAGCGTGTGACCTAAATTTAGCCGCGGTGCAGACGGAGACAGGAAGCCTCAGGTTCGAAGTCTTCAAAACATATTAACTACTTTAATGTCACTGTAGCCGGCTAGCAGTCAGCCGACGGCAGCACTCCTACTGTAAATACACTCGCAAGGGCTGATGGGAGTCTTGTCCATGTGCACGTTGATGTTACGCGCGCAACAAACTAGTGGTCTCTCAGAGCAGGAGTATGCCGGAGAGTAAAGTAAACCGCTTTATTATGTCCTCTGAATGCTATTTTATCCCGCAGGTGGGTCACAGAACAGTGCCTGAGGTCACATGTGTTCATACTGGAACTTTTATTTTTAACAGCATACCGGAAGTGTGTTATGTTGACATTTCTGTTTTGACGCTACTTTGACTCATTTAACGTGGCAGTTCCTTATTGTGACCACTAGATGGCAGAAATGATTTGTAATTCAAAACACTACGGTTAAGTCAGCAACTCGTCAGATTCGTTTGGGTTAAACAATCGGTTTAACAAATAGACCAATAGAGTTTTAATCAATATATAAGTAACTATGTCTATAATTTTGGCTTGCTTTTAAAAAGCAGTCCCTCAGGAGGCTTTTGCCGGTGTACATGCTAACGTTTACGCTAGGTGGAAATGATAGTTGATCCGCCTACACTGCCCTCTTGTGGTCACAGTGAGAAACCACATATTAAATTCGTCATGTTTGCGTTAATCAGACATACTGGCATACTTACGCGTCATCAATCAAATCTCATTATCAGTTACACATCATTAAGTAAATCATTCTGCTTCTTGAAGTATTTGCACTTCCTGTGGAATCTACTGTCTATGTTGAGATGTTAGATGTTAACCTGAGTGTTTTAAATCATGTGCATTTGTTAACCCTTATGAACTGCAACAACAAACCAGTGAAGGAGCATCAATGAACATACTATAGCGTACTTACACTTCCGATATACGATTTCAAAATAAAACTTTCAATTTAAACGGATATGTACTTACTCAAGCTAGCCGCTGGAGGCACTGTATAATGTTTGAATGACCTTTCGTGTAAACACTACAGAAAGTAATTCCACTTATTACGTTTGATAGACACGCGAATGTGGTGGTCACGGTGAAGGAAACGCTACTTGCACAAGTGCTAAAAAGCAAATAGTTTAGACGAGTTAGCAAGAGTAGCGGACTGCAGCCTCCTGCCTGCCTTTAGCTAACTGCCTCCGTTTGTTTGTTTAGACTGGATTCAACGAACGAAAATGTAAACAAGGCAAAGCGCACTGAAAATAAAGTTGTCATAAAAGGCAGACGTATACTTGCGTACTGTGAGCAAAGGATAGTGGCATATACTTAAACTTATAAATGCCCTCAAATAACCCCTCTAACAACAACAAATAGAGACGTACAAAACATCCGGTGACTTTCAAAATAATACTTAAAAACTGACAGTGACCAATAGATGAACATTCGTGTTGTTACACTGATGACCCCACAACCGTCAAGGCAGAGATTGTAGCATACTTACACTTCCCGTAAAGACACACAAATTAAAAGACCAACTCTATCTGGAAAGAATGCGTCCAATTTAGTAATGTGACTTTTGAGCTCTTTTCTCAATTTACAATGCAACGATCAGCCACAAGCAATAATAACATGACAAATACAAGATATTTAGTGTAATTATTTAATGTTATACAGAGTATTTTTTCAGGATTACTTTGTACACATAAAGGAAAAGAAGCACAACATCTCAATAGTGTTGTCCTTTGTATTTCCCATGTTGTGTTGACAAGAAGATGCAAAGGATTAACAATAAGTAACTGCTGATAAATCTAAGGTAAAAGGCAAAACAAAATGCTCGCCAGTTGTACAAAGGGATTACTGAACATAAAAAGTAGAAAAGCAAAGTGCCAAAATGTACTACAAGTCTGTACAACAAAAGACAAAATGTTACAATAAAAATAAGTGTGCAGTATGTGGCATTGTGCAATACAGTACATTACAGTTATGGCAAATATATGAAAGATAAAGTTAGACACTACAAATTATGGCAGAACATGCTGGACAATTAAGAACTTTCACAATAAAAGCATAAGAAGTACAACAAGTCATACGAAAACTACATGAAAATACCCCTTCAAACAAAGGAAAAGTGATACAATTTTATGGCTAGGCAGCAACAACAAAGGCAGAAATATTCACGTCTATGGGTAAAGGAAATAGCTGACCTTAAAAACAAAAGTCAATTGATTAGACTGTTTATAATTTCTACTGATAACAATATCTCAGACCTTCCCAACAGCTTCACACTATATCAATGGACTAACTGCAAGTAGGCTAAAAGAAAAAGATGGCGTCACAGAAAACTGTTTCAACGTAGTGTTTATCCTCGTGTTTCAGTTTATGTTATCTGACATGAAAACATATTTTAGCAGCAAGTAAAAATCTCCTATTGGGAACGAATACTTCACAGTTTGTAATGACAGGTGCAAATAACTACTCAGAAATGAGATTATGAAAGTTAAAACAACTGTACGCATTCCTCAGCGCAGAAGGAATTCGTGGGAAATGAATGATTGTGCAACAGATTTTGGGGGAAGTTTGCAAAATGTTTTGCAACTTGATTCAGACGTGGTAATCTCTCTCTGAACACACTGTATGTAAACATTTTGTTACCATTTGCTGATAACTTCCAATGATCGTGACACTTGTCGTCAGCGATGCGGAATCTGTAACAAAATACCTGGTAGAAAGTTTTCCTCGCGTAATACTGCTGGTGAACACTGATGCTGAATGAAAAATGGATCCTAAAACCCAAACAGAAAAATGCGCCATTTCACCATGAAGACGACAAAATGGAGCCCTACACAGATTCCTGGACGCATCAGGCAGACATACTTTATATCCTGCTGCATTGAGGACAATGTTCTCCATAATGGCAGCATTTTAAAATGCTTCTTCCTGAAAGGCCAAACTAAAGTTCAATAACTCCCTTGTAGAGCTTAAAAAAGTCATGGGACTAGAAATGACGGGGCTAAGAAGTGGCTTTATGCCATCTTAGAGGGACGGAGGCATTGGGGCTCGGCCATGTGCCCTCCACAGTCAATGGCTGCTGAGCTACCGCGGCCAGAGGGCTCAGCTCTCTCTAATTGATGCTGCAGCAGCTCAAGTAGCTGATGGTTTTACCCTCGCCGGGCATCGGGGCAGTGTCATTGTTATCCAGCTTGTTCTGCTTGGCCTCTCGAATGAGTTCGCAGGCCAGGTCGAGGAAAAGTTTCTCAACATTGTCGGACTCTTTGGCCGAGGTCTCCAGATACAGCATGCTCTGAGCCTCGGCGAAGTCTTCAGCCCGCTGTCTGAGCACCTCTCTCTTCTCTGCCAGGTCTATTTTATTACCTGTAAGACATACGGCATTCATCTGTCAGCATATGCAACGAGCGAGAGGGTCGCTTCCTCCGTCCCGATCTGAACAGAGGTGGGTGGGCGTAGACAACAGATGGAGGTGGAGGTGTGTGTGTGTGTGTGTGTGCACGCATGTGTGGGATGGATGGAGGCAAAGTCAGTGTGGGAGCTATTTACTCCAGACAAAAATGGTTTCTTTCCTGACAAGTGACAAGAATTTCACAGAAATCGCACAATAAAATGTGAACAAAGACAAAACGGCTTTGTCTTGTTGCAAATCTATTGAGAAACGGCCTCCCACATCAGCTCTGTAATTCGCATTCATATTGTTCCAGTAAATTTAGCGCATGCTATTATTCCCAGTTTTCTCAGAGGTCCATCAGTTAGTCAAAGAAGTACAGCTTCTTACCGACTAATATAGTCACCACTTGGTTGTTGGCATACTGCTCAATCTCCCTCAGCCACTCTGGAAGGCACCTGAAGGAGTCCTCACAGGTAATGTCATACGTAAGAATGAGGGCGTTGGCACTACGGTAATAACTCTGAGTAATGGAGCGAAACCTCTCCTGTCCAGCTGTGTCCCATATCTGCAGCTGGGAAACACAACATTAGATATTAGAGAACACCGAAGGATCTGCTCTCATATAAAAAAATAACTGGATCTTTCTTTACCTTCACCTTCTCCCCTTTGATTTCCACTGTCTTAATCATGAAGTCTACTCCGATAGTAGCCCCCTGTCCAGGTGGGAAAAGGCCCTGAAATGACAACAGAAACAAATCGTCTGATTCTGCAACACTCTGCAATTCAATAACAATAAACAGACAGTTTCCAAACTCATGAGCTCAGATACAAACCTGAGTGAAGCGCCGGACAAGACATGTCTTCCCAACTCCAGCATTTCCTATCAGAACTATTTTGAACAGGTAGTCATAATCTTCCATGCTCATGCTAAACTGTGAAAAGCAAAGAGAGAGAAGACATAAGCAAAGGCATCAACTCAACAAAGCACCAAAGACAGACAGCGGACGCTGAGGGAGCTGAGGCCAGCGTCCTCTGGAGATCACGGCTGACATTTGGCCTGAGTCGTTTTCACTAACAGCTAAACACGACCGGTTTCTGTGGAAATCTGAGTTCAGATTCAGCTCAAACACACTGACAGCTGGATGATGGGGAGAAACGCCCATTGAGCAACTCCTGACTCAAAGCAAAGGTCTCAGCTTGACAACATGTTTATTAATGCTGGATTTACACTGAGTTTGAACTCTGAACAATACACATGTTTCTAGTTCACTTCTCCACCGGATTTTCCCCGTTTTTGGCATCATGCGCACGGCGGGAGGTTCCTCATACTTCTGCCCGGCGCACTTTCCGGGGCCGTGCATCACTTTTGGGGATAATGGAGACGCGGAGGCTGGAAACACTGTTGAGGTGAATGATCGGCGGAATTAAGCGCAGAGCTTGGCTCACGGATGTTTCTTTTATCGGCGTCCACTCGTGTGAACGCATGCAGACAGGGATGGTGCTCACACAGGCTCAGTATTGTCTGCAGCACCGTTACATCTGCTCCGACAGCAGCTCTGGAAACCAGGCCTGTGCGTGCGTGAAAACTACATATCTAATTATCTTCAAAAAGAGATTAAACTGCTGATTGCAAGACGACATAAATCACTGAATGTCAATCTCGAAACCATATTCTAGGGTTTAATTCAACTCACTTGTCCCTAAATGGAAATTTTCCGTGTCGCATTTCCTTCTTCGCCCCCCTTTTTTTTTAAATCTTGTTTTTAACGCAAAGTAACCTCGCAGCTTTCTGAACACACTTGACCCGAGTTCACGTCACATTTCTTCCTCTAAATGTGTTATTTCCAGCCTCAGTTGACAGCCATTAGGGCGAAGCTAGCAGCAGTAGCAGCTAGCAGCTACCGTGTGACTCTAGCCATTTTGGCACCATCTGCAGATGCAGGAGAGACAAATGTGAAGCAGTGCTGCGCATCGAGCCTGGAAACAGTTTGCACTTACCAAAAACACGGGGGTATCCCCGGATTTACAACCGCTCGGTATGCATAGGTCACCTCATCAAACAGGCAAAGCCGCTGCCGGGCAGGGCTGTGTATCCTCAGCAGCTCAGCAGCAGCCTGTCTGGAAGAGGAGGAGGAGGAGGAGGAAGACCACACTCAATGATGTCATCAGTTCACATGCAGAGAAACTCAGTCCATCTACTAAAGTACTGCACTTCACTGGTACTCTGAGGAGCTGCAAATGAAGTATTTATACTTTGTTTAATGCCGCGCTTTTATTCCACAGATGATCTATTTTTCCCTAGAACTTTACGTATCTCTGCGATCAGGATTGGCTGTGCAATGAGAAATAAACTCACTATTTAACAGCTCCTAACTTGCTGTAGAGCTTAATGAATGTTAGCTGGACCACCGACAATACAGAAAAAACATGAGACAACGGCTTAATGAAAGGTGCAGTTCTGCAACTTGAGCACTTTTTTTGCAGCTTTTGCACATTTATAAAGAGCACAAGGAATAAAGTACATAGACAGTAGTAGTATTATTCCAGAGTAGTACTACTTCCCAACTTTACCGAAGTGCCTCATTTATGCTACTGATAATAACAATCGGCTAACTCACGGGTACAGCACTAGCTTACAATAGCCACTGCGAAGACGACCAGAAAGTCCTGTTGTGTGTGTTGTGGGTATGTTTTTTTCAACAAAAATAAATAAATCAATAAATAATAAAAACAGTGTAATGTCATCGAAAAGTGATCGTCTTTAACGCCGAATGTCAAGTTTTTATCGTCTGGCGTTGGTTGCTAGGAAACAGAATAGGCGGAACGTCAGATCCTCTCATTTGTTCTGGCCGGACGTTTCATTCGGTTGCACACCATGCCCTTGACTTCCTACGAGAGGTGATAGCCGATAAGTAAACGCAGGCGCCTGGGAGGTCGCTAAAATTTTCTGAATTGAAGGGGGCATTTTTTGGCCATGGGGTTCGTACCAGACGAGGCAAAGTGCCTCCCTCCCCCGGGAATCGTGAACAGGAATTCGTTGTGGCTGTCCGCTGTCGGCTGGGGCTCCGCGATGCTTCATAATGGCATCAACCACAGGCCGCCGCTAAAATCAGGTTAGCATGTTTGCTAGCTGACTTTCAGACTAACCTTATATTGTGTACGGAAATGCACTTTCCTCTCAAACGCTGGGTATGTTTTCATCACAAAACTTGCTCTTACCCTCACATGGTGTATTTAGCAAAGAGCCAACCTGCTGTGTCGCGGCGGAGCATTGATTTGTTATGACACCAGTTCATAATAGCTGATCTCTGATCTCGAAAACAAATCAACTATTGAACAATTACGAGCTAACTATTAAACAATTGCTCGGTTTATATCCTGAACATATACTGTAAATGTCATTATGCTGGTTTCATATGGTCTTAATGTAGCAGGTAGCTAATTAAAAGACTTACATTGAACTTTCTGTAACTTGCTTCTTCTTATTTTGAAAGTAAAGATGGCTGCAGGCCTGTGGTTCCACAGAATCTCAGTAAAAGCTTTTATTTGTGCCTTCAGCTCAAACGTCACATCGTCCTGCTGTGTGCTGAAAACAGAATATTATCTCTCTTATTTCCCCTTCTTAGGTGTTCATCGACAATGCCTGCTGGCAACAATTGGTTGGTTCATCGGCTATCACATTACAAAATATGAAAATTACATTTACGCCAAACGTGATCGAGATATGCGTGAGTATATCAGACTCCACCCGGATGACTTTGCTCCAAAGGGTAAGTGAAGACACAAGAACCCAACAAATCTGCTGTCATTGTATATAATGTCTCATCCACGTTTCTTCATATTCTGTATTAAAGTCTGGGAGGCGACATTGATTAAAACCACATCACTGATGATTATTGATGAAAATCTGTAGCACGATAGTTGTCAGGTGGATTTTCATTAAGCAAGGGAAGGAAGTGCACAGTGCTGGTATTATGTGTTTATATGATACACGCACGATGTGCACTGTATGAATATATTTTTATTGTTTCTCTATGTTCTGTTATCCTATTACATATTATCTGTTGCATTAATATATTTTTCATACATTGCACCATCAGTAACAGCAATCTTAAAGCATCCCAGAATCTTAAAACATGGTCAGGATGAGGGTATGAAGCCCCAAGCTGTTTATGCATTTATGTCTGTAATGTTTGTAGCACAGTGGAACATTTGTAAGTCTTCACATAGAAATGTTAAACTGGGTGGCTCATGTATGTGTGCAATCAGATTGTTCTTGTTTGTTTTATCTGACAGAAACGAAGACCTTTGGGGAAATTGTCGAGCCTTTCCATCCCATTCGCTAAGTGTCTGCGGCTGGTGAAGACGGAAGAGGGAAGGAGGGAAAACATTTGCAGATTACCATCTGTCCTGACTGCTCTTTTTGTGACATATTTCTGTCATTTATTGTGTGATATATAACTATGTAAATAAAAAAGAATTATCCAAATTCAACATTTTCTGACTGAAACTTTCCTGATTAGTCAAAACAGTCAGCGTGATTCTCTCTAAGGTTGTGTGTTTGGACATGAATCAAGCCTAAAACACAGCTCTGTTGATTCACGATCATGTCATCAATTCGTATTTGTGCTGTGTCTCCAAACCAGAGCTGCGGTTATTACAGTTAGCAAATGAAGGGATGCAATTGATCACTTTTGGCAATGCATGTTTATTCCATATTATTAAGTTAGAAGCTTGGGGTCACTGAACGTAAGCAGTTCAGGCATTTGAGATGTTCACATGACTTTTTTACACACAGCATTTTTACAAAAATCTTATGTTTGCCTGATGTCCACAAATCTTATATGGTCTCTAATTTGCCACTCCAATTATGTCCATATATTTCTCAGTTAGGTTCTGGGTCTTCTTGGTGAGGGCAGTCATGACAGAAAACAGTCCTCTCAGGTGGAAGTGGAAGAGAGCATCAGGATCTGTGTCCAGAAGAGGCTCCAGGGTCTTGAACATAGTGTTGTTCTTGGTCTTGTGGTCATCCAGAGGCACCAGACTGCTCTCCACTGTGTTTCTTATGGCCTTGAGCATCAGGTAGTTGTCATACAGGTCAGTGCAGGAGTCCTCTGCTGCATCACAGTCCCACAGCTCATCGGAGGGCACGTCTCTCAGCAGGCTGGGCAGGAGAATGGTCTTCTCCATGTCACTGACAGCTGAGCTGTATCGTCTCAGAGTCAAGAGCAGGCTGTTTTTGTTGAACTTGGCCTCGGCATGCTGCATCGTTCCAGTTGGTTGTGGTTGACTGTTCCTGTGCTGTGGTGGCTAACAGTAGGAAGCAGTGTGCAGTGCGAAGCCCTGAGAGCAGATACTGGTGTATTTATATGATGGACACAGGTGGGTTGATCAGTGCAGTTACGTAATTACATCATCCGATACATTTGGGAATGCTTTGAGTGCTATGTGGAGTCAAAGCCTTATCTTTATTTGATTTGCACAACCTGTAACTTCTCAGAGGTCATAATAATGTCCCACCAGTGTGCACCAAAATGAACGTCTGGCAAATGATTAACCAGGCAGACCATAACTCCTGACTCTTCTGTTGTCTGTTTACACAGTATTGCAAAAGCAAAGAGAACTTGGATGATTAGTGTTAAAAGGGAAAGTTTATGCTTTATCATGGTCGTGATGCAAGCATAAAAAATAAAGAAGCCAACATTAAATTCACAGGGTCCAGGTGGTCCTGGGTACAAACATTTGTTTCTAGGTCTGGTTCGCCTCGAAAACGAATGACTGCTGATCATAAGGTCCTTTCATGTGTGTGATGAGCTCTGGTATTTTCTGCAGAAATGGAAATAAAAGCTCTGCAGTCTGTCTCTTGGCAGGCTAGCTGAGGAGAGGAGCCAAGTACCACCCTGAACACGAAATACCAGTTTGTGCCTCTTTTAAGACAAACATTGTGTAGAATGTAATAGCTGCTCTTGTGATCAGTAGGATTTGAAATGTATTTTCATGCAATGACACATGATCCCAGTTTGAATGGAATAATTATACAATCAACTGCAAACATGAAGATTATTTTCTTTAAAAGAACAAAAGGTTTTTAAGAAAAACGTGTTGATTTGTAAGGCAACGTTGTAACCTTAATTATTGTAAAATATAGTAAAATATTACATTGCATGTCAAATATTTTTTACATTCAGTCACTCTGTGGACATTCAGTTACCCTCCAGTTTTCACAAAAGCAACAGCGTAGATTTCATGTAGATTTTTACAAGAGCAATAACACAAAACAAAGAACAAACAATCTCAGTTAGTGTTACAGATGTTAACCAGTGTTAACACCCAAATACTGTGATTGTGGCATAGATGGCAGAGGAGGTGATGCTCTCTGTATTGAATTTGTAAGAAATTCACAAAGTTGGCAGTTGTCTTTAACAGGACTAATAAAAATTAAAATGGAAATTAAATTGTTAAATTCTATATCAATTACAACAATTAATTAACTCTAAATGTCAGCCTGACAGTAGTGCAAACCAAGAGTCCCATTCAATATTTCCAGCTCAATAAGATGGTAATAAAGTGGTTTATCCACCTTGTTTTGTGCCATCTACCCGATCCATGATGGGAACCTGAGAGCAGATGGACGCTCCCTGACTGAGACTCTCCAAACACTGTTTAACAAAACTGATGGAGCAAGAAAGGTGCGAGCACAAGCAGAGGGACGAGGATAAAGTCTCTGCTTCCCTCAGGTGACATCCAGAGAGGTCACATCTGCATGGATCAGTTCTTCCTGTTCATTCTCTGCAGTTTTAGATGGGACTTGGCTCTTCCTCCATCAAGCACATACACTCTTTCCTCAACACTGCAATCCACCAAAACCTCCACTGTCCACGCAGTCCGGTTTGTTGATTCAGATTCAGTTCACGGCGTTCTTCTGTTGACCTCTGATAATGATTTCAAGGACATTGGTGAGATCCATCATCTTGATGAGCATATCCATGATGTCCGGATGGTCCTTGGCTCCACTGATAAACTCCTCCAGTGTCAGCTCACCTGAGGACACAAGTAGCAAAGATGAAAATGACATCTACGCATTTTAAATATTAGGTCAAGTCATAATTATTAGAACAAATCATATATTAGGACATTTCCAGACTGCTAACCAAGGACACAGTTTTTCTTTATGTTCAGGGCTGATAAATCATAATATCATTCGTTAGTTTGTTCTGGATTGACAATAAGATGCCCCTACCTTCTCCGTGCACATCGATCTTCTCATATATAAGAGTTACGATCTCTTCTGGAGGGATGTCGTAACTTCTAGTGATGTCTTGAATCGCCTGATAGAAGAGTTTACACAGTTGATTGTTGGTAAACACTCAAAGGCCGATTGTCTTTATAGAATACACTGTCTAAAACTAATAATGGTTTAAAGACACAACTGCACACTGGTTCCACTACACCTACCATTGAATCCAAAACTACTATTACTACTACCACCACTACAACCATGACCTACATCAAACTGAGCTCTTATTAAGAGTACAGTTATCAATAGAATGCTGATGAGGTAAAAAGGTGTCATGTAATCTGTAGGATGATCACTAAGCAACGTCTTCAGCAAGTGAATTATGTTACAGGCAAGGCCATATTTAGACTTGAGGTTAGATAAGAAGCCCCCTGGATTAGATGGCATGTCTAGTTCATGGCCAGTTAAACCCATATCTGCTCTTTTCAGAGAAGAGCGGCTCAGCTTTATGATTCACAAAAGTGTGACCTGCTCAGATCTTCGGTTCTGTGAAATTCCAGTTACAAAACATTAAAAGAAAATATTTTCTACCTTAAATATCGTCTCCAGCTCCTCCTTGTCAATTTTCCCATTTCCGTCTTGATCAAAGAGCTTGAAGTACCACTTTAGTTTCTGGTTAATTTCTCCTTTCAGTAGTAAACTGATTGCTGCAATGTATTCGACAAAGTCTATATAGCCATCCTGAAAAAAGACACGCAGAAGATACAGTTAGAAGGCCTGAAGGATGAATCCATGTGTTTGCACCAAAACTTAGAACTTAACTTTTAATAATAATTTTGCATTTTATCATTCTATGTGAGGATAAGCCTGAGAACACCATAGCAGATATGTACAGATACAGTAAATTATCATAAATCGTCCAAAGCTTTGTGAAAAAATTCAGGACTGACAAGAGCTGACCTCCTTTCTTCTAATCTCTCATGAAAGGTCAGAGATCACTGTAATCTCTGCACAGTCCATTCAAAAGTTACACTCTTCACGTAAAACCATTTGAAATAATACAGTGAGCATCTTATTTTGGTACCAGAGAACTGTGTTTCAGCAACGTGCATGCATGTTATTCACCAAGCAGCTGTTTTATCAGTCTGTGAAGTTTGTCTTATCAGTTGGCAAAGTGTTGCCAGACTGACCAGAGTTTTAGGGGAATTGCATAATCCATTTATTCCTGTGCTGGTGAAGAAGAAATCTGTTACAGGCGTTTTCTTACCCCATCCATATCAAAGGTGAAGAAGACTTGGTCCACATAGCTGCTGGCCTCCTCTGTCATACCGTTCATTTCAAGCATGGTCTTGAGCTCGAAGAGTGTTATGAGGCCTGAAGGAGACTCCCTCATGAATTTGGTGTACCAGTGGTGCATGTCCTCCTCTAGGATATCATCCATGCTGGAGCAGTGGGTGCCCATTATTCCTGCAGAGGTGTTTTGTCCAGAATCCTGCAGAGAGCCAGTGATGAAGCTGAGGCGGGAGAAGAAACTGTGCGTACTGAGCGCTGGCAGCAGTGAGGTCTGACTGAAACCTCATGCGACGACCAACTTAATCTTTAAGTCTTGGGGCAGCCAAAAGGAGAGATAACCCTTTAATGGGATAACAGCAGGAGTTTTCCAAGAACCTCAGGACACTGCACGCTCAATGGCTGAAGTTGGGCTCTGGGGAGCTGGGCCTCTAATGTGCAACAAGCTCCCTCAGGTTTGAACTCTTGATTGGGGACAAAGACACATTTCTTTTTTTTTTTTTTTCTTCTTTCCCCCCCCCCCCCCCATATTTCTATTCCAGTATTTATTTACTCTCTTCATTCTCTTTTCTGTTTTTACAGTTTTTACATTGAAGTTTAGTGAGTTATATCCCTGACTACCTTTAACTTGTATTCTCATCTGCATATTCTCAATCTACCCACATAGCTGTGCACCCATTCATAAAGGTTATCACACACCTGTGGGATTCCTCGAGGAATTAACCAAGGGTCATCCTCCTGGAACCGACTTATCCTCTTTTCAAAAATGAAAAGATTAAGGGTATTTCTGACCTACAAAACACTCATTAAGACCTCTGTGAAATATTACATAAAATTATTATCTGTGATAAATATAGTCATTCATGGTAAAGGTATGTTAAATATACATGTGAAACATGCCTTTTGTTTTCAAAAGATAATGATTTTTATTTTCAAACTTTTTGCTATTGAGTGTTGAGGGACAGTTTTTTGTTAGTCTTTTAGATTTATTTTATTATCTACTGAAAGACAGAAAAACATCTATATGGAGGAACGAAAAATGTGCTTTTCCTCTTACAATACATTCCTTACAATGACCCTTTCAAGTTGAGCACATTTTGGATACAATAAAATTTCTTCAGCATTAAAAGGGCCCAAGAGCACAATAACCTCCATCATTCTCACACAGAGGAAGGAAACATCCAACAATCTTCCTAAACCTGCCTGCTCAGCCAAACTGAGCAGTTAGGGAAGCGGGGCCTCTGTCGGACAGTTGATCAAGAAGCCAAGATCACTATGAATGAGACCAAGAGTTCAAGGACAGTCATCAGTGCAGCACTCCAGTCAGGCTTTTATGGTAGAGTGGACAGAAGGAAGCCATTCCTCACTAAACCGCAGAGTTTGCTAAAAGACACCTGAACGACTCTCAGGCCATGAGAAGCAAAATCCTCTGGTCTGATGAAACAATGATTGGAACTATGTGGCCACAGTTCCCAACGGTCTGTGTGGGGAAACCAGTGGCCCAGCCAGAGTCCAGACCTGAACCCAATCCAGCATCTCTGGAAAGATCTAAAAATGGCTGCCCACCAATTCTCTCCATCCTGCCTGAATACGCTTGAATGATTTTGCCAAGTAGAGTGGGAGAAACTCTCAGAAGAAAGGTGTGCCAAGCATGTAGGATCATTTACAAGAAGCCTTGAGGCTGTCGTTGCTGCCAAAGGTCCTTTAACCAAGTACCAAGTGAAGGGGCTGATACTTAGTAAACAGGATATTTCAGTCTTTTATTTTTGAAAGACTGATAAAAAGAAAAAAATGAACTGAATCCATTTTAGCATTACTCTTCAACAAAACTAAACTTTCTTGCACTGTACCTGCTTGCTTACAATCCAATCAGACCTCTCAGGTCATCAGGTCAAGGTGTTCTCACTGTACCTAGAAAAGAACCAGATCTGGTTTTGAGGGAGGTTCTCACGTCTTTGCAGGTCAAGTTGCAGATAGTTGTTACATCAATGTTGTTGTTCCTGTATGTTAATGTAGTATTTTTGTCGCTGTATGCACTTTGACATAGAGCACACTGAGTTTACCTGTATTTACCTAAATAAAAGTGCCTTTTGCCAAGAAGTGAATCATTTTCAGGCCCTTCCAGCCTGAGTTCCTATGAGCAGGTCAAAATAACATGTTCTGTCTGATTTCTCTAGATGACAAGCAAAAAATGTATCATGTTTAATATAAGTTTTGGTATTTTATATGGCATTAAATTATCTTTCAGATGACAGATTTTTTTTGTTGTTGTTCTGGAATACAAGATTATATAAAATTTAATCCCACAAATAGCTGTTTCATTGAGCAACTATGGGCTCTACTGAAAAGATATAGTCACTTGAAGAGGAAATATTATCGTGTGTGTATGACATGAATTCTTAGTACTGTATATCTTTTTTTTTTCCTGAAAGGAAAATATATTTTCACGTGTACTTCTCGAATGTCCTTGCTGCATGACAGTCACATGCTGGTCAAAAGGTCAAGTTTAAACAGCAGTGCATTAGTGCATCCAAGAGATTTCAACAGCTTGTTACTGTACATAAAACCAAATTACTTCACATTCTCTTTGAAACCCTCAAATATTGCACACGTTGGGATAAACATTAATACACTTGCCCATTTCACTTTAGACTTGTTTTATTGATTCAGACTGGACAACTTTTGTTGACTTAAACTGGTTTTGTACTGTTTTTAGAGTTAGGGAGGCTATTTTCTGCAGATGTCTATCTCTTTAAAGTAAACACTTTTCTTAACCTGTTGGCAGCTCAGAGAGATCATGGCACGGGGCAGCAGCACGGGGCAGCAGCATGGGCCACGCTTGTATATATCTTATATTAGCTGCCTGTGCATTCTGTAGTCACTGGTGGTCCATTTTCTCAATCCTATTTTGAGAATTGTCAATCATCTGAAGTCAGATTTACTATAATAAGGACGCTGAGCTTTGATTGTCTGATTGGTTTATGCAGCATTTCCCTTCTCTCAAGTCCATAATCTGTAAGGTCAGCCATGGGTCAGCAGTGCTGGTTAAACATGTATTTATCCATTCTGGCATGTGTGCAAGGGCTTTCTACATCTTTATTGACTCAAACTCTGTCACAGACAAAATCTGTTTCAAATGTCTCCCATATAAAACTAACATTGGTCACAAAACTTAGATCGATGATTATAAAATGTGTCTGAAGGAATTCTTTAATATTCATAATCCTGTTATTATTTTAGGGTCATCATAAACAGTTTCACTTTCTCAACATTCATAGAAAAGTAGCAAAGATAGTTTTTTTTTAAGTAAAAACTTAGATTTGAGCTTCACATTAGGTGCAGTTTCAGCAGCTACAAACACTGGATCAGTAAAAAAAAATCTTCTTTATTTGAGAAAATATAGGCCATACACATTGTATCTTACATAATAATCATAATCAAACCATTACCACCAACCTTAATCAGATGTGATCTTATCACAAAAAATGAACTGATTAAAAAAACTCTACATGGCAATTAGTGTCTTAGTTGTCTCAAGTGTCAGCTCTTTCCATTAAGTCTTGTACCGACTGCCACCAGCTGAGGCGGAAGAATGACTGTGACCATTTAATTTGGCATAATCATTAAGCACAGCTGTAATCTTATTAGAGGACAGGCTGGTTGACATGATCACTATCAGGAAACAAACTGCAATCTGACACACTGACAGTTCTACTTAATTAACATGTTAAGCACCAGCAGGGCTGTTAAATGCAACAACCTGCTACTGCCTCAACCCAAGAAGAAAATACCCATGTAGACAAAACAAACAAACAAAGGAAACGGCTCCTGTTCACTTGCATGTGGGACATGCACTCCCTCTACTGGTCAACCACAAAGATGCTCTGAGATACAGCACATTCATGAGGGTGAAAACTGAGCTGTGGTGGTTGTCAAACAAAACAAAGCTGATTTTCCTACAGTGTTTGTTTCTCTGTAGGCAAATGCCTTCAGAGTGCTCTGTAATTTTGGCTTGCAAATATGTTAAAAGATGAACAGTAATGGGACAGACATGCAAATATAAGCACTTACATTTCCATTAAAAACTCTTATTCAGCCACAGGTTTTGTGCAAATGTTCATGCACGAATCACAATGATAGTCAAGGAATGAATATAAATAATTGCAGCATTTACACCAACGCTCATACACATAATAAACTTGCGGTTAAAGAAGGCACAATAATACAGAATCTCAAATACAAAAAAGTCCTGCTTTTTGTTGGCATTCTCTTGTGAGTGAAACCACTCAGTTTGACAGTCAGTACGTCCATTTTACCTGACAAGTCCCACACTGTTGGCTGACTCTAATCAGGAACAGTCTTAAAAGCCAAGATCATCCATATGACCTGTAGCCACAATTGGTTTGTGTGACTGTGACCATGTAGTTTCCTGTGGTAAACATGCGTCATATGCAAAATTTCTACAGGCTCATGGGAGAGTCACACAAAAGTCTGACTAATCACATGCACAAACATGCACCTTAATGTAGGTTTGTTGTTTGCTCAGCGTCTCAAAGTCAGATACACTCATTTTCCAGTCTGTTGGTGAACATTTGTCATTAATGTCTTTGCATTTTTAGGGAAACTGGTTCAATGTACAGTTCTGTCTTATCCAGCTCCTGGTCATACAGAAACTGCCTGAACACGTTGTACACCATTTCCCTGCTCAGAGTAAAGTTTCTCAGCTGATCCTGCTGCTCCTCAGGCATGAGGAATGTCAGCTGGTAGTCAGCGATGACTGAGCCGTTTCTGTAGGGAGAGAACAGAAGTTTGAAAGCTCAACACATTTTTTTCTGTGAAACACGCAAATGAGAAAATGCTAAATCCAGTGGTTTCATGTAGCAGAGGTGAAAAATGTAGTCCAGAACCTCTGAGTGGGACGTGTGTTTACCTGAAAGCATATATCTCAGCTCTGGAGAAGTATCGTCCCAGTGCAGGGGAGGATCTGTACAGTACAGCCATCTGGGTGGGGCAGGTTGAGCCATGCAGAAGCAAACAATGAGAGTAAAATGCATTTGGCTGATACCAACCTACTTTCACTCCACGGTGAGCTCTGTTCTGCTGCTGAGTGCTTTCCATTTAAATTCTCTCTAAGAGATAAAACCTAGAGGGCTTTCAGCAGCAGGCATGAACAGGGTTTTGGTTTGTGAAGCTTGTGGCAACACTGTCTCAGATGAAAAGGTGTTTTTTTTTCAGATTTTACATCAACAGAATAATATAATAACACAGTTGTCAGACTATAGTGTGAAATGTGATTTTAAACCTAGAATAATTCAAGTAAGTAGGTTTCTTCTGTTTCACTTATCATATTCTTCTGTTCATGTTAACTAGTACTGTATGTTTTTAATGTGAAGAACATCAGTGTTATTTTCAATGAAATGTGCAACATACTGTAAATGAAACTGCCTGGCCTTAATAACATAATCACTTCTACTATTACCATTAAGTATTGGTCTTACTGGACATACTGCCCTTGCATCTTTCCCCAAGTTGTTTATACATTAAGCCATTATACTAAAAGCATCAAGTCAAACATATATATAATGTTTTCTCGCACTTTCTATATTAAACAGTAAATACAACCAATTAAGATGATTTTTTAAAACACATTATATGAAATACGGGTCATAATTGGCCAAACCTTTTCTTGCAGGTTAGCAGAAAGTGCTTGGCTTTCATTGGAGGAAAGGGTGAGATGATCCTCTGTGAAGGCCACATTAGGCAGCTGGAAGCTTCCATTGAAATGCAGAGGAACTTTAAACAATGTCGGGTCAAAGTTCTCATCGGCATCCTCGTGGATCGCTGCTCAAAGAGAAAATGGGTCATGTCTGGAAAAGTAAGCGCTGTACTGAAATAGTAACATCATGTTATCATTCGCTCCCCATTGTTTTGTACTGGTCTACAGCTTCATTGCACAGTGTTGATGCTATGTTCCCACAGAAGCATTACATAAAACCGCACACGCTGGCCTGTCGCTGCCATGACCTTGTAACAGTTGTGTGTATGATGAATTTCTTAGCTACACATCAAGGTCATTTAAAGAAATGCATAATCTTTACCTGACTTCTCATCCTCTTAACACTCTTCAACCTGCAACACACTCATCACGAAACTTACCTGAGCACACCGACAGCGAAATTAGAATCACAGCAAGGATGAAGACAAAGATGAAGATGATGACCATCCATCGTCTGACTTTCCAGAAGACGACCTGTTTCAGCTCTCGATTTATCCTGCACACGGCGCCAATCTAAAAGCAAAATGAATTACTTTGTCAAGATATGGCTACAGCCTGTGGGGGTTCAGTCTTGATGCTGGATAGGTTTCTATTTTTAGAATGAATGTCTGGTATCACTTTAATGAGACATAATTCAGGGAAAATACTAACAGGGCATAAAGACCAGTATCCCAAGCCACAAGAGGAATATTCTTTTAATTTTTGACAAGAAAAGAAAATCTGAATACATTGATGTTATTTACAGCTGCGCTGTCCTTGTCTGCTGTCCAGGCGATGGACGGGAAAATAACTCAGTGAATTATCACATGGTAACAGAAAAGTTACACTTCCTGTGTTCCAAGCATTGGAGGAAGTCCCCAAGAAAAAAGTCTTCATACCTCTCTAGGAGTGTCTGTATTTCCCTGAGTCCTTTGATTTTCTGCTGCATGGTTCAAGGGCCTCGTCTCTCCGTTACATTCAGCAGTCTGACGAAAAGACACAGCAGACAAGACATTTTTTTCCTGGAATAAGTCATTTCAGGACAGTGTGTTGATTTGTTCATTTCCAAAAGAAGTTACTAGCACAAGTTGTCGCCACAGAGACGAGAGCTCCTTTTTTTGCCTCACAGACAGAGATAAAATCTCGTATGTGTTATTCTTATCTCTTGAACCAAATACAAGATACACAAGAGCACAGCTTTGAAGGAAGCTCACCTCTACAGAAAGCAAAACGTCTGCATCCGTTGCATGGACCAAACCTTCTCCGTTCCCTTCTGACACCTGGGAACAGCCAAATGTTGGGGAATATTGTGATGAAGTGCTGGACACCACAAAGGTCATTTTTGTGCAAACTGATTATGTACGTTACACAGAGCTGCAACTAAAGACTGTTTCATTATCGAGTAATCTCTTCATTGTCTCGATCAATCGATTTGTGTTACATCCATAGAACAGTAGAAATTGTGAATTATGTCCATCAACGTTCACGAGGTTTCATCTTACCAACAGTCCAAATCATAAGTACTTTACTGACATGAAAGACTAAGAAAAACCTCACATTTGAAAAGATAGAAAGAGGCAATGTTTGTTATTTTTGCTTTAAAAAAACTTAAATAGATGCCTATACATTTAAAAAAATAAAGCAAATGTAGCAGGCTAAACACAGTATATCCTATAGTATGCTTCTTTTTATAACTACATTTTTTATTACGAAATACAGCAACAACAACAACAACAACAACAACAACAACAACTACTACTACTACTACTACTACTAATAATAATAATAGTAAGAATATATTCATATTAGTATTGGGCATAATTATTACTGTTATTCAAATTGGACAGGTCATTAAATCTCTCCTTATTTACCTCATTAACTCACCAGTTCGTCAGGCAAACAAGTTGCTCCGAGGTTCCCATTTGTCTTGATGGTCTTCAGCTCCATGGCCATGCTGGTTCGGGTCCAGCTCCCAGTTGGGAGTTATTACTGTAAGTCCGTTTGACGCCCCAACCCGGAAGTGCGCGTTTCTTATGAATTCCAATAATGAAACTACATTCTTCGGGTCATAAATTCCCAGATGTGGCTGAAGAAGGCAGCGGTTCCTCAAACTGAACAGGTCACTCAGCGGGTTCACTCGGTGTCATGACAGGTCGTGGGAAATGGTTTTCCAGAAGCGGACATTACTCCCTTCCGTCCTCCTTCAGCCTGCCAGGTGAAAGCTACCTTCAAGTATCGGTACAGCTGACGTCGAAGCCGTTTTGAAGTAAAGACGTGGGAGGAGACGTTTCGAGCTAGTGTAACGACTGAGCGCGACACAGGTCTTCCTGTGGAGGGGACTGCACAGCCAGCCTTTCTTTAGACAAACGTTGTGAAGGTAAACACGCCTGAACCTGCTCGTAAACACTCTTTATCGAACTGTAGGTGTCTACAGGTATGCCTGTCTTCAGTGTGCACACGTGATCCAGCTCCTGGTTTTAAGCAGGTGAAGGTCTCGAGAGGGTTTTATGATGATTTAATATTTACCTAACCAAAGAGGGTGTGATGAGTCAAATGACTGCCGGGAACAGTTTTCTTTCTGCAGGCTGATCAGATTCAAGAAGTTATTCAGAGGCCTGTTTCAGTTATTTTGTCATTAGAAATGAAAAAACAGCTATTTTATGAGTTGAATTTAAGTATAATTGTATAAAGTATAATTGTCTGCTGCTTTTAACTTTAATCAGTATAAAACAGTTTTAAAACAGACCAACAATAAAAATGAAAATTTTGCATCTGAGTAAATAAATTAAAGTTTTTGTTTGTTTTTACATGCAAGTTTGGTGTAAATTTCCAGTAACAGGGGACATAGATACATTTTTACCTTTATCATCATCACTTTAATTCTAAGTAAGCAGTAGAGATCGACAGAGGTCAGTGGTGAGAACCTGTAGCTGTAGTTTTTATAACCATGCGAATAATGCCCTCATGAATATGCACATAAAAAGATCAGATCACATGTACCGATATTAACGTAATTAAAGTCTAATAAATACTGATTCCTTTGAAATGATTTAATTTGTTCAAGGTTTAATAAAATTATGTGGCTCCATGTACTAAGAACCATCAAGGTTATTTCGGCCTACCATAACAGGTGCAAGACGACTGAAGCTGTTAATTAATTCAGTTTGGAGTGGAGTTCAAGGGTTGGAGGAGATCCGAGGCTTAGCCTTGAAATCTTGGGTCTGAGTCTGGAGTCACGCTTTGATCATACATACTGTTATATAAATAAGAGCTATGTAAATAAATGATTATTACAAGACACACAGCTAACTGCCACACAAACTGCCCCCTTTAACACAGATTAAACAAAACCAATCATTGCTATGTTTTAGACAATGTAAGGAAGGAAACTCATTCTAGTCCGAGTGTCACGTTCAGTGATCCAGATTGTGGTCGTGGGACAGCTTGATAGACACACAGGTGTAAAGACCGATGTGTCTCAGCCGTCCACTTGGATCGGATCAGCCAAGACGCATGTTAATGTCAGGGGTTTAACCGGCACAGGTGTTACATGTTGACTGATTCCACTCCCTCAGAGCGTGATCAGAGGACACACACACTGGAATGAGCCGTCCTCCTTCTTATGATGTTTGTGGTTTGAGCTGAAGCTTTCTGAGGGACTGGTAAGGCAACGAAGGAGCAAAGCACATGAAGAAGGTTGATGTTATGGAAGCAAGTGTGTGTGTGTGTTTAACAGTGGTCAGCTGCACAGAGGGAAAGCCTGAGTAACACAATTCAACAGTTTCTAATAAAGTCAAAGCTTTCAGCTTTCTGAGACATAATGTGCTCCACTTGTTGTCTTGTGTTTGTGTTTTTCTCTGCACGTTCTCGTAAAGATAAGTTGCACACAAACTGCGCTGCCAGCTGTCCTACTATGGTGAAGTTACCAGTTTGAAGGAACACTTTTGCTCAGTTCTGAGTTGTAGCTCCCCCCATGTTTACTTCACTAGCTTCATTTTTGAGGCCTGTCAGGACATGAAAGCCGGTGCTCCAGTGACACAGGCTGAGAAACATACAAACACAGCCCCGAGAAGAGGTCCAATCAAGGACAAATATTTAAATCACCTGTGTGGGTGTTCAACAGGCGTGCAAGGGCCTTCAAATCTGAATTTTGACGGTGCTATCCCCTGCCATCAACAGCCTCTAACTACAAAACTATACTTTTTTGGCCTTTCTGACTCAAGACAATGCAGTTCATTAAGCAAACAACTGTGTCAGGAGATGACACAAAGCATGAAGTGTTTACAGATATTAAACACTGATCGCTGATTATTTCAACCCAAATATTTGACAAAGACATATAATGTCGACATTTTTCTTACATTCGAAGGAGGTTGTTTATTTTCTTAACATTTGGACCTGAGCTACTCAACAGTCATTCTGTGATTTAGATAGTTTGCTGTACACAAAATAATAGACAAGCAGAGACGCAGACCAACATACATCAACAGAAAACTAAATAAGCAAATTACATAATTTCACCCTATAGTGATAGTGATGTGGTATGGTGTCAGAACATTTTACATACCTGCTAACATATACGCATGTGAATCTAATAATATTTTTGCTTTTTGTCATCGCAGTATTTCCAAAGTCCTAGCATGACAGAGACTTCTGACATGGAAATGCACTCGTAACAATGTCTTTGACTGTGTCAAATCTCAGCAATGAGAAAAAAAAAGTATTTGTCATAAAAACAGGAGTCTGGTCATACAGACTCAGTACAACATGACACACATTTCCTCTGCCTGATAATGGATACAGTATCAGTTGTGATGCTTATTTCCATGTGCAGAGAACAGCTGCCTCTCCAGTGTTCACGGACCTGTTCTACAGATGGCCAGGAGAGGGCGACAGAAGGACTTAAAAGAGAGCAGGTACCATGTAAGACATGTAAAACAGATGAACTTCTTCTGAGGCATGTTTTTCAAAGAGTTCTCATAATCAAAGCACTGAATAACTTATTCATATATATATTTATATTTTTCATCTTACGTAAAAATTCACAGCTCACACCCGGTCATTTCCTCCTTGGTGTTCCTCCTGAGCCATCTCCTCCTGCTCCTCTTCTGTTTTAATATTACCCTGTATCTGCTTGGCAAGGCAAGGCTCTGAAGGCTGCCGTTCCTCCTCCAAAGTGTCCAAGCCCTGGGCTTGTTCTGCTTCCTGCTCCTCCTCCGGATCTCTCCTGCTGTCTGGGTCACTCTTTGCGACCCCGTCCTCTGTTTTTTCACAGTCCCTGTTCTTCTCTTCAGCTTCTTTCACACCTGCTGGCTGTCCACATTCGGCTTCCTCTGCTGGGCTGTCGAAAACCTGGTCGTGATCCCCATTTTCTTTCGGGCTGTACAGTTCACTTGGGGACAGAGTGCTCGCAAAGGCTCCCGCCTCCTCTGCAGCTGACCTCCTGTGCTGTCTCGTGGGCAGGCGCCTCTTGAATGATAGCCGTGCACGAGTCTGCGTGGAGAAGATGGGCAAGAGCCAGCAGGGAATTTAGATCACGTTTTTAACCAAAAATTAAAAAACCAAAAAAAAAAATCAAGACAATTTAGATTTAAAAGACAGCTAACAATCTATGTTCAATACCAATTAATGTGTATCATCAAATTATTTCTGCAAACTTTCCAAGTGTAATTAGTATACTGTATGCGTGAGAGAACTGCATGAGGTGGTACGGGATTCTAACTAGGCTAAGGGGATTACATCTTCAATCCCCTTTGCAGCAGCACTCATGCACTACAGGGGCATCTTACTCCAGCTTATCCAAGGCCTGCTTAAAGAGAAGATGCAGAACACCCACTGAGAAGCACGTCAACAGGGACAAGGACCATGTGTCCGGCCGTGACGTCACAGCTCACTCAGCGAATAGCGTGAGAAACACTTCAGGGTCCTCAATGTGACAGCAGCTCATGTGTGCCTTTTTAATGACTCAACTCGTGAAAAAACCCACACAAATCTATAACGTGGATGATCTAGAGTGGATTTTGTTGATCTTAAGAAATCTATTGATATCATGTTAATGTGCAGCTTTGCATGAGTCCATATGTTCACCTTGTTGATGCTCGGCAGCGGGGTGCCTTCCGGAGGGTTTTCAAAGCTGACGAGATCCTCCTCTTCACTGCACAACTGTGAGGGCCGCAGCGTGGGGCTCAGGGGGCTTGGGGGGCTCAGCGGGGTGCAGGGTGTGGTGGGGGACAACGGTGCCGGCTGGAGCTTCACCTCAGAAGTCTTGGGTGAAGGCAGCAGAGCGGTGGGTGACAGAGCAAGATTGGCCTGCAGGGGGAACAAAGATCCTGAAACCTGGAGACTATAATCTCTTCAGGACATTGTGTTCTAATGAAACCTAATGATAAAACAACTCCAAAATGTATTTAAACAGCACTTTTCAAAATGAGAGTGAGCCAGGAAAGACAGTTTCACGTTAATTCAGTCCTGGATATATTATTAAAAAATAATTTAAGGACAGTTATTAATAATAATTAAACACTAAGAACTACAAGTATGTCCAGTCACAAATCAGGGTGAATTCCTCCTTGTTATATAAAGGATATTATCATAAGTATTGCTCCGCTGGTACCCGTCACCTTCCTACTTTGAAAGCTCACCAGCTGGGAGTACGTCCTGAAATTCCCCTTAAAGTGTCAAAAACAACATCTGCCATATCCACTCTGAGATCTAAAGTACATAAAAAACATCCCATGCTATTTCCCCAAGCACTGTTCAAGTTTAGAGAACACTATCCTACCTGCACTGGGGAGAAGAGGAAGAGGGAGAAGCGGCAGCCCTTTTGTCCCATGGCTGCCCACCGTGTGAACTGCTCACTAAAAAAACGATGGTAGTGAGGTAGAGCCTCACCAGGGGCTGGATGGCCCATGATCCCATTAGCTCATTAATCTGAGCCGATTGTAGCATCAGGGACAAGCCCTTCCTCTTTTTCTCAGTATGAAAGCAGCTCAGGCACCACTGTCAACTGAACAGTGGGTGGCAGTAATGCTTTACATATCGCAATCGCCTGACAACACGAGCAGCTTCTGCCTGTGTTCTACATCTCACAATAAGGCTAGTGCTTGTTTCTGTTTGGCTCACAAAACATTCAAGTGTTACAAGGTGCATCTACCTGAAGTTTCTCAATGATGGGGGAGTTCTTCATCTTGATTTTAAAGGGATTGGGGGAGACAATAGTTGTCTGCAAGAGAACACAGTCAATGAAAAGACAAATTCACTAAATCATTACAAACCCCAAATATAGGTTTGTGTGGTTTGTTTGGTGGTCAGTTAACTGGAATAAAAACAGCAGCACAAACATAACTTTCCCCTGTTTTAGGCAGAAGATAAAAAATAGATAAATTGTTGATGTGGCAACACCGCCGATAGTGTTGAAATGGTGAGGTTGCAATGAAAATGTGCAGTAAACAAATCCAAGTCGAGTGTCTGGATGCCTCCGTGGTATATGAGGACGACTGATTTGCAGCACATTGGTTGGTAAAGGAGCAACTTGACTTACATCTGACTCTTCATTATCATCCTTTTGATTTTGCAACTTCAGGGAACATGGAGGTCTTCTACGAAATGGCAGCTACGAACAAAAAGGAGGAATTTAAACAAAATCTGTAATCACAAGCAGTCCCTATGTACAGTATTCATTCAAAATAAACTGTACAGAATATGGAGCAGCCCTGGTCTTCGAGGGAGCTAAACCCTTGGTTTTGTATATTTTTGTATGAATACCATAATATATAAGATACAAATAAAATACCTCCTCATTTGAGCCCGGCATTGGCAGAATATGACCTTTGAACCTTCCAGCCAGCTCAGCCACAGACGGCTTGGATGGAGAATCCTTCTGGAAAAGAAACACATTCAATCAAACGACAAATACTTAACGTTAACAACGGCCTTGATATATTGTTCGTCACAAGTATGTAATACCTTCCGAGGGTCGTACTGCTAAAGACAGCATATGTGAAATGCAGGAGTGGACCGGGTATAAACACTTCACTTGATGGATTTTTTGTATGACCTTGCTTTTTTCACTTCCTTGATACAATCTGCAAAGTGAACACATTCACAGTGGCACTCTGGGGACAGTCTGAGGCCTGAGCTCTGTCAGACCCTCTGCTGTATTTAATTCTCTGACAATTAAAAGAGGTTAGAGATCACCCCACAGTTATAACACAAAGCAATCACCACCTTGCACTCTTTGTTTAGATAGTGAGAGATATTAGAAAGCAAGGCACAGCAAAGTTACGCTGTATTGATTTTTTCTTTCTGTATTTGTATTCTGTATTCAGTATTAATATAACATTGGTCTGATTTGTAGGTGGTTACTGCTGGTTGTATAACAAAAAGATACCTCGAACCTTGAATTAAAGTCACACTAGCCAACCATTTTGTGTAAATTTGTTTCTAACTATGACTTGATCCTCTTGTCAGATGTGGTAGTTGGTCTGTTTTTACTCCTGGAAGTGTAAAACTTTGAAACAGAATGTCAGTTTTAATGAATGTTAAGATATGTGCATGTAATGCTTTTGCGCTGTTAGATGAAGCAGAAAAACTGTACGATTTCGGGCAGTGACTTGCTGAGAAGGAAGCCGTTAGAACAATACAATCTCATTAAGCATGGCATCTGCAGAGAGGCGTTTCACCGCAGAGATGTTCGAAGATAAAGATGTTTCACTTCCCTGCAGACAGGTTGAGAAACAGTGGGGAGGGTGAATCTGCAAACTATAAAATTACCCCACCAGTGTGTTTTTCAGTGCTGTCGTCGGAGGAACTCGTCTCTTCTGCTAAATAGCGTATTTTGTGGGTTAGGACACAGGAAGTCAGCCCCTCTCTGCACAGCTGTTCAGCATCACACTGCAGCCTGTGACAGGAGGGACCTGTCCTTGCAGCCTCACAGTGTTATCACTTCTTGCCCCCTTTACTTTCTGTCTCTCCCACTATTCCCAAGCTGATTGCTAAACTTCCCTCCTCCGCACTGCCCTTTGATGACCATTAACTCACTCCACATATCTGTGGCCTAAGTGATAAGTTGGCTGATGGCTGCAGGCTGGAATGTACACGGACGTAAGCCTTTAAAACAACACACCAGTATTACTTTGTTTTCCAGGTTCAAGTCATTTTTGTGCCAAGCATTTGGACCGTGAATGGGTTGAGACATTTGTTCACAACATGACGGCAGCCTGAGCTGTGCCAGGACTGTGCAGATTCTCATGCGTCATGTCGCCATTTAATGATTTGCATTGTTCAGTCACTGCTTGTGGTGCTCCTCCCGTTCTTTTTCAGGCTTTCATACTACATCTCATTTCCATCCTGCTTTTATTGACCACTAAAAGCTTACGTCTCTCCTCCCAGCTGCCAATTCTGTCACATTTCCTGGGTGTGCACCAGTTCCCTCCCTCTGCACAGTTTCAGCCGTAGCCCATGGAAACATGGATCTACCAAGCTTCACAGATACACACATTCCACATTTTAATCACATGCTTTATTTTCCTTTTCCCCCTTGTTCTCAGCATGACCTCACCACCTTGCTCCCTCCACCCAAACGTATTACAGCATCAGCTAGCCCCGCAGTGCCTCTGTTAGCGCTCTCTGCACCGCCTCTGTGTCCTAATCCACCTCCCAACCCTTTTCCTGAGTTCCCTTTTCTCATCCGTGATAAATAGCAATCATCAGGGACCACCCACCCTCCTAACCATTATTTTGTAACCTCTGATTGTTTAACTCTTTCCTGTCCTTCAAAAACAAATGCCTCCTTCAGAACACAAACTCCAGTCACAACAGCGCAGGCGAAGGAAGTGGGGCTTTGTTTGTTTAAATCGCAGCTCAGATGTTTTGGGTGAAGAAAATTAAGGTTTGAGCTTTTCTATTGTCCAGATTTACTTAAAAGACACGCAGGAGGAATGTCCACCAGCCCTCTACAACATACAGTCAGCCATTTCTTTGTTCTTTCCAGTGAGTTACCTCTATTCCTGACATGTGGTTTGATTAAAAAGTAATTTTGGAGTATTACTTTTTTTAATGATAAACATAAAAAAACACATACAGAACACGTCCACTCCATGTAAAGCAAAGATTTCACTTTCCATGTTTAGATTATTTTAGAAATGAGCTGTTACAAAGTGACTTAAATGTGTGAGCTGTATGAAGATTTAAAAAGCCTCAGCATTATTCATCCTTCAACAGCTTTCCAGTTTTAAAAGCAATTTCAGATCCATTAATATCCTTCCATGCATCTTTTCACAGCTGGCCCTTATCTTTAATGAGCTTCTTCATGTTAAATGAAACTAACATCAGACTGAATTGCAGACTTAAAATACACTCACCTTACATTGTCATATTTTTTAGACACTTTTTATCTGCTAAGAACCTTTTACTGAGGAATTTTCAGCATCCAAAAATACAGCATACTAATCTCAAACTAATTTCCCTGCTTGTGTTTTAATCTAACTGTTGATGTAGATTTCAGCGAGCCACACGAGGCCTCCGGTTGGTTATCAGTACTGTACATGGTTGACTCAGCTGGACCCCAAGCTCTGTGGAAGAGTGGGAAACTTTGGTTCACTGCAGGAGAGAGCAGGGCAAACTCTATTTCTGGGGCTCTAGGCCTGGGAAAAAGCCCCAGAGCTGTGTCGGCAGCCTGGATCACGGCTCTGCTCTGTAACCCCTCAGCTCCTAAGAGAGAGTGTCCCTAGATATGCTAGACCGCATCTGAAACATACTGTAATCTAGCATACGGAGCAACTGGGCATGTCTAAACAAGGAAACGATGAAAAAAGCTACTTAACCCATGTGATTAAGGTTTTTCCAAAAACGGGCCTGGGTCTGTGCTAAAAAGAAACCTGCTATTTCTGGACTCTGACTCCCCCGGAAACTCCTTTAGATGTTGCTTTCTTTCACATACAGTCAAGTATAGACGTAACACCCCGTTATCAAAAATATGTTTGCTTTGACAAATCAGGAGCTCTTTGATTATTTCTTTATGCTTGTAGGAAAACTGTCATACAAGGGAACAGTCGTAGTCTGGAGGATAGTTAAATGTCACAACTGAAAGAATTTACTAGAATCCTGAAAATATGGTGTGGTTAAATTAAAATAATACTCAATAAGTTGAGTGCAGGACAAGGACACTGCTGCGTCAATGCTTATTAACAAGTCTTTTCTTTTTGTTGGTTGTTTTTCCTCCTGAAAAAGTCACAGAGCCTCTGGACAGAAGGTGCCATGGACAGTCTGCGGCCCTGTGAACTGAACACTGACTGTTACAACTCATAAGATTAATACTGCTGAGTGGCAAACAATTTAAGATTGATTTGATTGTACTGCAGTAATCTGTCTTGTTTTGTGAATGCTTCATGCTTTGGATTTTTACCCAAAAGTCAAAACTTTGGCTCCAGAAAAGTCAGTTCAGTTACTGTAACTTTCTATAAATGAGGTAGATACAGTAGCTCGCTATGTGCAGAAGTCACAGACTTTAATGTCGCCGTCCCTGTAGTTATCATATCAAAACAGGGCAGAGAACAATGCCTCTTCCTCACCTATGCCCCAAGAATAATGGCGCTATAACCACAATAGAAGGATGTCTAAATATCTGACAAATCAAGGTACTTCATTACACTGATGCACCAATTTTATAAACCAAAAAACTGCCATAAAGCAGTCTTCCTCATTAGTTACCGGTCACAACGACCTTATAAAATGAGAAGTATTCAAGATAGATAATTAGGAATGGGTAAATAACTCTCTGTCGTCTTATGGTATATATCAGCATAGGGTCCAGCCTTACTAAATAGAACTTTTTTATAGATGTAATCAGCTGTTTTGACCCATTGTTGTAACAGAAAAAAGAGATGACCTCTAATATGGAGTGCACATGACCACAGCTGAAAACCCTCCATAGAAGACTGTGGTTTTCAGTGTGAATGTGAAGTGGAGTGTTTCAGAAAGAGTGGGTGCTTCCACAGAGAGCTGTGTTTGGAGAAGCAAAGGTTAATCCCAGCCAGCGTCTTCACTTACAGGCTGTGGATGGAGACACGAGGTTTACTGTATGACCGGCAGATGTGGAAAGAGAACACAGAGACAAACAGATCACACAAAGCTTGCTATTGTCTGTTCCTGTTATTCCCAGTTTCAGAGCCAGGGGAGAAGAGGCACATGATATTAGTCTAAGTAAATCCTAATGCATCTGCTCAATATACGTGTAACAGCAGCGGTCAGAGAGCAGCAGGCCATGTAATCTACCATGGAGCTGATAAAGATGATGTCTGGCTCAGGATCTTTAACCCTTCTCTTGGAATGACTGTGCTTTCATTCTCAATCCTCATAAGCTCTTGCTGGTGAGCCCCACACAGTGCAAATCTGTGAAAGTGAAGATAAATAAAGCACACCAAAGCACAGCTGTTCAGCAAGATCTTGCTCAATAAGCTCACCAGGCATAATGGCTTCAGTTCGAGTCTGCACACTTTGTTTTTACAAGTCAGCATGTTCTGCTATGGGGAAAACCACCACAGTGAGCACCTCCCTTCTGCCTACACTTGTTAAGTGGCATGAGAGCAGACAGGCACCTTCTCACTCGCTGCCTTTCCAGGAAAACATGATGTGTTTTGGACCGGACCTCATCTGAATATCTCACTTTTCCACTGCCCTCACTGGCACTGTTTGGGTGTTTTCACATGCGTTGTGTGTAGAAGCACTTTAGAAAGGCGCTCAAGTGGAGCAATGAGGTAAATGGACACACTCGTCTGCAGCCATTTCTGCCCCTGTCTCAAGGGAAATTGGAAATGACACAGACGCAGACACAGACGAGTACTGTAGGGTGGGGAAACAAATATTACATAAAACAATAAACATCCAGAGAGAAGGAAAACAAATCCAGATGACCCGAGAACAGAAAGCTGCTGATAGTTATATTTCCCAAGAAAGACCACGCGACTGCAAACTGACAGGAAGTAATGAAGGTATGAGAACAGGCGACAGAGCCGGGCCTGTTCGTGGAATGCACCGTGATATTTCAATATGATAACTACAGCGGCCTGCTTAAGATAAGCTGAACCATTATGCAATGAGAAGGAAGGCTAATGGGGACTGAATGATGAATAAGAAAAGATATCAAAAAATGTAAACAGCTCACTGCAGACAGTACTTCCTCCACATGTTTGAGCATAAGCAAGACAACTTTGATACAAGCATCTGTTGGGGGGTTCTCTGGTATTCTCATGATAAAAAACATCTGGACAGCGGAGCAGACGGGTGACGTGAAGGCTGAGTAACACAGGCATGGGATGACTTCATTAAATGAAGCCCTGCATCCTCCCTGCTTCAATGTCAGGTGGTTCCTGAAGAGATCCAGGGTTTAGCATTCAGTCATCCGTGGCAGACTTGGGACGTTGCATACTTTAGGTTCAAATATTGTGCTGGGGGAGTGGCATACAGTATGTGGAAGGTCATGGACTTCACATCGGGGGGGTGATGGAGTGCCTGTGAATAGATTCAGTGGTAGAATGTCTTGAGTACATTTAGGACTATTACATGCACTGGAGTACTTTTTTTAATGTTGTTGCTTTTACTCACAAAAGGGACCCGATTAGATTGGCTGTCCTGTGATGGAAAGGCCACAGGTCACAGTCCAGTTTCACCGTGGACTAATAAAGAACATAGCTTGGTGCCAAATTCAGATGTGGGTGGTTGAGGAGGTGCAGGCAGTATGGGTTAACTGTTCTACAGGGAGATTTTGGAAGTAAGTTATCAAGTCATGATGACACTGTTTTGTTTTGTTTTGTTCTTTAAGTTTCCCATCCTCTGCACGACTCACTTTTTGCAAAACCCCTCTTCACATATGTCACATTTGTAGAATTTTCTGATTGATTTCAACGTGTTTGACTATTTGCAGACACCTGAGACAGTTTCAAGCTCCACTCAGGCGGCCTCGCTTGCCTGTGCCAACTTTGATAGCAACAACATGTGCTGCCTCAAGTTGGTTCTGACATGTCTCAGATGACAAAAACTTGTCTGGAACAGCTAAACTGGGACAAAAGAAGTGCAGTGTGGACGGCTGACTTCACCTTCCGTATTTCAAAGAATTCCACTAAGTCAACATGTATCCATTCATGATGTAACTGCCTTGAAAACCAACATGTGTGTTTTTCTTTTACAGATCACAATGTCTTCTCCGCTATCTTCTCTGTACTTCCCACCCCAGCTATCTCTCAGCCCCACGCACTGCTGCAGGCTGAAGCTCAGAGGGGCAGGGCCTGACACAGCCTCAGCCCTGATAGCAGGAAAAACCCACTTCATGCAGCGTATGGTCTGAGGGCCTGTAATGGCAGCAAGTAATAAGAATGTTTAAAAAAAAACAAAAAAAAGAACAACAACCGCCCTGAAAATCAAAAGCAGCAAAGCAGCTACGGAATTATGAGGCTTTATGAACCGTTTAATTGGTCATAAAGGTGCAGATATTCTCCAACGAGCCAAGCTTCCACACAATTACTTTAACAGATGAGTCAGCATGGAGATGTAAATAAAGGCAACAAACCGGGGTAAAACATTCCCACAGGACAAAAAATATATATATTAAAGGGGCGCTGCAGTAGTTCACCTGGTAGAGCGTACGCCCCATTTACCAAAGCTGCGTCCTGATCCCAGCGGCTGGGGCCTGACTCTGACCTGGGGCCCTTTGCTACATGTCGCCCCTCTCTAAACCTCTCTCCTGTCTTCACCTGCAACTAACTTCAGGTAATCGTAACGTAACGTATTTTCTGGAAACAATTTAAATTATTCAGCTGGCCTGTTTGTGCACACTGCAAGCTCCAAAGACAACAGGCTGCTTATTATTAAATAAATATATCTTCTCTTTGTAAGAGCCTGCTGAAAATACTCCAGCTCATACTGTCATTGCTTTCAGGGTACACAGTGCTGCAGATACACGTTAAAGTTACCAAGTTTGAGTTTTCATTAAGTTCAATATTTGTCAACCACAACACATTGTGTGCATCCTTCAGGCATGACAAACTTATCAAACACATTTCCTAATTTCTGAATGTCACCTCACTCATTCTTAGTGTGCATTTACATCCTGATCTGGGTGCTAATAGAACATCAGATACAAACTGCGTTAGATCGGCCAATCAAAGCATTTCTACACAGTGTCATCAAAAGGTCAAAAACTCCACATGGAGTCTAGCTTTTACGATGAGTGTAGCCTCACTCACGTGGCAACTTAACAGTTAATTTTGCCAGATACAACTTCTAGTTTTCTAGGGAACTAAATATGTTGTGAAATAGTGAAGACCAAGAATAACAACAACAGTGAAAATATGAAACTCTGCAATAACTCTGCTCTTCCTGCTGTTTGCTTCCGTTTTTCAACTGACTTTACATTTTTTGTCTTTGTAAGGCTGTGGTTTTAAAAGACAATAGGGTTAAGACGGTTAAGAGACAGTATCAGAGAAAGCTGACACAACTTCCAGGATGTTATAAAAAAAGACACAGGAAGCGTCAGTGGGATCTAAGTTTTTAAAGTCACATGAGATGCTTTTGGGTTTTCCAATCATCACTTTGTGCTCTTCATCCAGCTCATCTTATCACAGCTCAGAAGCCCTTTAACCACAAGACTTAATGAATTGTATAAGCTGTAAAATCAGGAGACGTTCATGCACGTGCAGTGTAACCTAAACAGGGATCCAACCATAACAACACCGTGACTTACAGAACGGGCTACAGTTTCGAAGGCTCTCCTTGATGCTGATACTTCACATTCCACTGAGCTTCACGGTCAGTTAGGTGTCTGTTTTATGTTCAGGGTCAGGGTGAACCATTCAGCCCGCACTGAAACACATACAGCTTAATACACAGCCTCGGCAAACACCTCAGACTGCATCCGTCACTGGTAATGTCCAGCTCTGACAAGCTCTGAACATAATACCAGTGGATGCTCTTACCCCGTGTCATAGTCACACAAAGCTTCCAAGGATGCTACAGAACACTGAAGCTGCACTCTGTCCTACTTCTGGTGTTACTGACTGTAGAACAAATGCTAGTTGTGGTAGGGATGGAAATACTGGTTCATGTAATTATTATTTATATGTTGTTATTATTTATATAATGACAATAATAATAAAGTCACACTATTTAAATGACATACTGCTGTAAAGCAAAAGGGAAAAACTAACTCATTACCAGACGTCTGGCTGGTCCAGACTGAGCTCCTCTGTTATTGGTCTCTTAACTTTACTATGGATTACATAATAAATGTGCGCACCATATGGTTGGCAAAGCAATCCCAAATGCTCACTGCCCGAGCTGTGGTGTTGTTTTTCCATCAAAGGAAACCCACCATTCCTTCCCCACAACCCAACACACACACACACAGTACAAATCCTCAGGTGCATGCATGCACACACACGCACACACGCACACACGCACAGAATTTCCAGTTTGTGTACTCAGTAGCTTGTCGTTCCAACACGAGAAACACAAAACCTAAGAATTTCCATGTGTTAATCCGCCCCTGAAGGCTCGCCTTGTAAACCAATGTTTGCAAACATGTTCCGCTCTTTCCTAAAGCTAAAAATTTTAACTAATATATGATGTCATAAAAGCACAAAGGTGAGGCCTTTTAAATGACAGTCACTGTGACTTCACAGGCGAGTTTAACATTTGTTTACAGGTGCTTTAGGCAAAATGCCGCACGCAAAAGTACCATCCAATGACACTAAAATTCAGGCATTGGCAGGCGAAAGCGTCCCATGGTGTGAGTAGTTAGGCGGTTTATTAGTAATGTGCTCCCTCACGTACTGTGGGGGAAAAAAATGGGCGTTTCTCTTCCTATTCACCACATGACATTAAATACTAGAGAATGATGTTAAAAGTCTGAGAGAACAGCTTGTTTTGCAGGGTGGAGGCCACAAACCTGCAGGTTCAGGACCAGGACAGGCCTCTTACACCATAAGAAGCACACTTTTTCTTTTTTAGCATCAGTGTGGGTAAAGGACAGTTGGCCTCTGAGAAAAGAAAGCAGGGCTGTTCAGCCGAGGGCGTGATGGGTGGGAAACCGCTGGTAATCACAAAATTCAAGCAAAAAGCCAACGGTGAAAAAGAAAATCACTAATGGCATTTACTCCACACATTTATCACAACACACAGACAATGGCCCATGACAGATTTCTGTCAGCTCCATTTCCTTCCTCTCACACCCTGGTTACTTGTTATGAAGTTGTTACCACAAATCTATTTTTAAACCTGAAGCTTAAATATGTTGAGTCAAAGAGGTACCGCAGGCAAAATCCTGCTGCTTTTGGTGAATTACCATGAAGATTTACCCCCTTTGGAAAGAGGAGGACAGTCATCCTTTAGTTAAAAATTAGATCACATAAATATCACATGCAACTAGTCACATAATATATAACATGTTTGTCATAAGTAAAAAGTTGTTAACATGTTTTCTATTAGTATTCATGAATATTAGTATTAGATTACATCAGATGTAATGTCAAAGTTAGGAGGTAAATATTGAAAAGATCATTAAGCACTTTGACAGTGTAGAAATATCACAATAATAACACAGACCACTGAAAATACTATGAAGTGTCTCACTGAGCTCCTCTGACGTAATGTTTCAACTTCAACCACACATGGTTGCACACACCCACATTAAATGTTAAAAAACATCTGTTCGAGTGACCTAAAAGTACACAGCACAACAGAAAACTACACTCAGAGTCACATCTTACCTCCATCCTGAAGGATGCGGAGATCGTCTCCTCCTGGTTTACTCCCGCTCTTCGGGCTCTTGGAGCAAACTGCCTGCAGGTCGTCAGGAGACTGAAGTGGGACAGTGGACTTGCGGGGAGCGCAGCGCGGACAGAGAGGAGCCCTGTGTTTATATCTGGAGCCAAACCAACCTCGTGGACAAGAGGGAGGGGTGGACAACTTTTACGCTCATTGGGCTTCTTCACACCGTCAAGTCAGTCAGCTTAAAAATACTACTTCTGCTACAGGCCTTCAAAATAAAACTCACTTGAAAATTAGAAAAGAGGCACATAAAAATGTCTCTTTTCCCCTGTACGTTGGTAGGCAGATGCAAACTGGAGTTATAAAATAGATGGATTTCTAGTGTTCCAGCATTACATGGACAGTGAATTTAAAAAGTCTACATATATCATTGGTAGTGGCCATGTGGAGCTTTAATGCACATTGCACATCAGAAAACACAATTGCATGAAAAATGGAAAAAATCAATCAGTGTGGCATGCTTCCTATAACCTTAAAGCATGTTTTACTTTTTGCCACGACCAAATGAGTTAAATCACTGCTTCTTTTGCCTTTGCCAGCTGATGGAAAACACCTGCTGTGACATCAGTGATTGGAAACACTTTGAAATCCACAGAGTGCAGTGTAGCAGCTGTGTCTGCCCAAACGAACTCATGGGTAACAAACAAACTTCTCTTTTCACCCTTTTAAACCTTCAATACTTTCACTCAGAAAGTATATGACACCTATTTTATAGCAGGAATTTCCCTCCATGCATATAGATCTGCACACTTTTATTATGAAGGCAGTGTTTTCTCACATCTGTCTTGACTCAGCTGTGTGAGGTGGGGCTTCACCACCAACAACACTGTGTGTAGCTGTGCTGTGCATAAGAAACCTGTTGGCGTTCAGTTCATCTATAGCTGAAAGTGCTATTTTATCATGAAGCATTGCAAGAGTTCGCTTTCACTGCTGCACATTTCTGCTGCTGTCTGTTCTCTTCTGCATTTTACATGTTCTGTCTGGTTTTCCTATGATGCAAGTCTAGGACACTTACGGATGGCAAGCATGTAAATATTATCATTAGCTGCTTTTTTGGCAGTTAGTCTCATTTTGAGTTTTTCTTTGAGTAAGGATGAATGATCTGGGAGTAACTCTGCTGTGCTTGGAGCCAGGAGGAAGGGGAGTCAATCACTCAAGTGGTTTGTGGTGCTGGAATGTGGAAGAAGCCATCTAATGGATTGGTTTCTAAAACTCACCAACAACACAGCACACAGCTGCAGGAGACACTGCTGTTATACCGACCACACAATATTTGTTCCATTTTCGTTGTCCACAGACCTGGTGGAGATGTATAACATTACTTTATACGTTATACTCCTCCAGTTTGGTACATTAACTGCTGAATCTGTGCACATGAACTGATCAGGAAATAACCAAAAGCAGTTGTGATCTGGTTTCACAGGTTTGACAGACAAACAGGTTCTGTTGTGTGGAAAGTTTACAGTGCATTTTCTCAGTAGGCCTAATGCCAAACAGCAGTCATGAACAAACACTTCACAGATACCAAGTAGATATAAATTAGCCTCCAAATTGTAGGGAACTCGACTAATTTGGAGAATGAAGGGTACTGACTCTGTGAGATGGCTCATTAAACAATGGAAACTGTTTACTAAAAGCTTCAGAAGACGAGGTGATTAGGACTTTATAAATGAAGCTTATTATCTTTATCGTTGCCATTAGAGACATTTGAAGGCCCTGTGGGAGTGTCTGGTCACCCAGCTGTGACAGCAAGAGCACAGAGTGAAAGTGAGTTGGCACTGGCACACGTCTGACTCTTTGTGGCAGAGAAACATGATTGCCAATGAGTGAACTTGACTATTTCAGGCTTTTATGTTCGCACAAGATAAAATACCTCACACTTCTAAATTGATGGTCAACAAATTGCCTGAGCTCTCCATTACAGCAGCTTTCACTGCGAACACTTGACCTCACAGTGAGCTACGGGTAGGAAAACTTTGGGTTTGGGTCAGAGGAGAAAGAACAAGATGACACCAGAAGCAGGCTGGCCTTCGACAGAAACCAGCAGGAAAGCGAGAAAACTCCCGCAGACCTTCGAGAAAGAGTTGTTCTGCAGACCCCTCTCTTAAATAACCTCCATTTTGGTGCAGCTTCCTGTGGCCACATGCATGGAAAGCAGTCACAGGGACCTAAGCAGGAAGTGAATATGTGTTGCTGGTAATTTGCGGAAATGGGCTGAAAAGGGAAGCTGATAAAGATTCAGTGTGTGAAGAAGCTTTTAAATAAAGAAGCAGTGTTTGTGTAGTTTACAAGCAATTTTTGACCAACCTACAGAGCAGGAAATGTTTGACATTGCTCTAATGTCTTTTTGCGCATGCCTGCATACACACACAGCATGTGTCGCCTGACTACTCGTTGACTCCCCCCTCTGGTGGAAAAGACAATTACACTGAACCGGTGTTGGCCTTTGCAGCTGTCAGAAAACATTCGTTTCCCAGAAGAGATAAACTGAAATTAACAGATGAATACAAATGAAAAAACACACTGCAGAGCCACAAGACATGGCTATATATATGTGAATCCATGTGGTTTCTGCCCATTCAGTCCATTTCATGAGCTTCTGTCATTGTGGTTCGGCATTAAATTTACTTATTTTATCTCTGAAGGCTGGTGTATTTGTTTAACGATACCGAAACAATCATAAAACACTTTCCACATGTGAGAATGAGGCAGGCCATCCAAATACTTCAGTTCAAATATGATTTGTGCATGAATTAGAAACATACTGTACAATTTTTTTTTTTATCTTAGTTGTTTAATAAGAGGCTGATTCATGTTTGAAAAGAGCCTTGATATTAGGAAAACAGTGATTGCACAGTAACCTGCAGCAGTAATATAATATCATTGTAGTTTTTGTTTGATTACTTTCAAATTAGCATTATTTTTGCTCAGGAATTCTGATCCTAATGAAGTCAACAAGTCTCTCAGGAAATGTGTCATCATATTTTATCTATATTTAGAATTTGCATTATGGCTTGAATAAATGCCCTATGTATTAGAGATCCAAAAGAGCGCTGTGTACTATGTTAGAGGTTTGTTAATGGAACAGAAATTATTCCCAAAAATGTGGAGTCAAAACAAACAAACTGTATATTTCTAAAGCTGAATGATTTGAGGTGGTTTGAAGAAGGCCTGAGGGAGGTGTTGACAGCTCTGGACGGGCCGCTCGCAGACACTCTTCATTATCAGTAAAGAAAATAACCAACAGAGGAGTCATGCTGCTTGCTGATCTTTCCCCAGGTGATGGCAGGATGGTCTGTGGGATATAAGCTTTTACCCACCGCTTCAGCTCCTCTGACAGAGATGAATGGCTCGGTGAAAAAAGTGTCATGAGGATGAGTCAGCCTAGAGCAACTTTGTCTCTTTGTGTTTGTGCAAACCAAGGACAGATGAAACACGGGCAAAATCACGACAGTTCCTTTTAAAGGACAAGATGTGTGTCAGACAGTACCTGGAAAACTCTGAGTTTATTTGCGGATTAGACATTGTTGAGGTTAAAAATACATAACTTTGACGTTACCTTTCCTGCCAGTGTGCATGAGGTACAAAAAGTGTGCAAATTCTAGTCTAAAGCGCAACATCAAAGAAGAATCGTACAATGGTGTCAAGATTATGCAAGTGGAAGCAATAAAAGCAATAAGCTCTGCCGCTGCTGACAACCTAATATCTTTTTCCTCTTTGAAATGCACTTAAAGCAGCCATTACTTTGATTATGGTGATGCAGGGACGTCGGCTTCCAGCGTAAATCTAACACAGAGCCCAGGTAATATAATAGCTGTGTCAGATTACATGTGATGGTCGACACGTACGCATGCAGCCCAACACCTCAAGGCTCAGGTGGCCTCTGTATCACAAACACAGACAACAACTACCCCATTTTCATAGTAATTTGCTTTTATCAAGTTTATGTTCCATCTATTCACTGGAGAGATGGCAAACAGCCCTGTAAACACACACACACACACACACACACACACACACACACACACACACACACACACACACACACACACATTTCAGATCTGAACGACTAATGGCCCACAGCTAATAGGTTTACTTGCTTTGTTTTTCTTGATGTATGAGAACAACCAGCAAACAGTATGATAACAATTGTTCACCAGACATTAAACAAATTCAATCTTACAACAGAACAGAACAACATTACAAATGAACAGTCATTTCAAATGTGGCAAACATCATATGTCAAAGAGGGATCATTTATTAATCAGTGCTGCAGATTGATGGTAATTGTGAACTGAAACGGTGCATGTGCTCAATAAGCGCTGACACCAAGCAAGAAAAATACGTAGCAGCACACAGCGTGGAGGTAAATAGACCTGCTTTTGCATGAGGTGTAACACTAAAACAGGAAAATGTAAATGACAACTTCCTGGCACGGATGAAAATCCTCATTCAGCCTCTGTGAACAAAACGCCGCCGAGCAGCTGTAAATCTGATTTTGCCTTTAAGTGCAGAGCAGCTCTCAGCCCTGCTTCCTCCTCAAAGATAGAAAACCAACAAATATTCCTCCTCGACGCATTTTCAACGAGTTTCCTCTTTCACTTTTGAACTTTAAAGAACGCTGCAGCCTCTCTCTTTGATGATGTCAAACAAGCAGGCCAGACTCCAGACGAGCAGCTTTAACTTCCAATGTTATGAAATCTTTGGAGAGGATAATAACAGAGGAACTATATGGGATGGTGGAGCCAACCCTAGATCAGTACCAATTTCCCTGCATAAGGAATCACAGCACAAATGACGCCATCCCTACTTTAGTTCATGCACACCTTGCTGAAAAAACTAATTCAGTTGAAAGTGAATCCTTTTTTTTTTATTACTCTTTAGCAAATAGACCACGACAAGTGAAATTCAATGCAGCATTTTATGATATGACAGTAAGCAGTACAGGCCCCCCCCCCATGCTCAAGTTCACCCTTCTTGTTTACCTTTCATGCAAATGATTGTGTCAGCTCCCAGCCTAATCAATTTGTAGTGAAATGTTGCACATTGATGTACGTAAAACTGAGGAACTCTGAGTACATGCTAATGATTTCTGGAGGGAGGTACAGGGTCCCTTTGTGTAAGCATGATGGTTCTAAACATTCATCCATCCCTCTGTCAGTTAAACTTAGTAATGGGCAGCTCCTGGAGCACAGGCACAAGAGTTAATTCAGATCTCAGATATCTGCAGGTTTTATAGGTCACTTGTTAGCCTTTAGGCATGAAAATTGAGACTTGATGTTGCTCTTAATTTATGTATGAAGATGTGGATGTTCTGATGAGTATTTTTTTTATTTTATTTTTTTAACTTTTAACAGTGTGAATGACTTTGTGACTAATTTTCCCAGTTGTTTTATCTCAGGCTTATGCTTGTGCATGTGTTCTTATTAATGTGTTTTTATTGTACTGGTTGAAGCAGCAGTTCCCTTTAACAAAGACAATTTCTCCTATGGGAGACAATAAAGTAACCTTAACTTTCACCTTAAGCCTCTCAAAACACTACCCAGAGTGTGCTGAGGCCCCTCACACCCCAGTCAGGCTTTCATTCAGGGTGGAGATGTGGTCGATCACACACAGCTGTCTCTGTCCGCGGTGAGCTTGTCCGGGCCTCTGGTGCAGCAGGAAGAGCCGTTTGGCTGCAGCCCTGTACTTCCGTGACATGAGGTTGTAGACGACAGGGTTGATGGAAGCGCTGAGGTAGCAGAGCACCATGGAGGCCATGTTGAAGTTCTGGCTCAGCATGGCTGTGTCGTAGTCGTCCACCTGAGCAAAGAGGTTCCTGCCGATGTGGTACGGCAGCCAGCAGATGATGAAGGCAAGCACCACCACTACTGAAGGCAGAATAAAATTAGGAAGAGGAAGTTGGTTTCAGTAGCTCAACATTTTTGGAAAATACACTTCCTTTCTTGCTGAGAGTTAGATGAAAAGATTTACACCACTCTCATGCAGGCACACTGAAAACAGCACAGTCACTTCCTGTCTTCTAATGGGGTTGCGAGGCAACAAGCGGAGACTCCTAGGAGCCACTACACCCAGAGAAATAGCCCAGAATGTAACCCCACCGTTTAACCATAAAATGACGTTTTTAGATTAAACAAACAAGACAGAAATTTTTAATGTGTTCAGTCTTTATGCTAAGCTAAGCTTAGCTAAGTCAAGCATGGCTGCTGGAGGTAGCCTGTATTTACCATACAGGTAAAAGAGTGGTATAAATCTTCTCTTCAAATAAGCCTACTTTCAAAAATGTCAAATGGTTCCTCAAAGGTGCATCAACAGCCCTTAAGTGAAGGTCCAGTTTCCAAAAAGTAATCACATTACCTGCAGTGGTATCTAGTGAATTTTGGTGTTACTTACCCAGATTTTTAGATTTTTCTGTTTGTTTTCTGTCTCTACCCCTGAACTCTGGCATGAATAGCAGAGCTAGATAAAACTTGATATAGCTAGATGTAGTAACGTTTCTTTTAACATGCAGTAAATCGAGTGTAGACATCCTTCATTGTAAAATGAATGACAGTTTAATCAACATTCAGCTAATGAGCTAATCAATAGGACTGTGTGAGTGGTTTGACCAGATTTGATTGACAGCAGCATCTTTCTAGCAACAACCAGTTCTGTTACCTATATTATTAAATTCACATTGGTGTGCAGAAACACTTTTTCTCCTTCAGACCAGTGAGGACACACACAAAATGGAATAGCCTAACTGGTATTATTCTAACTTTGACAGAGAATAATGTGTCCATATGGGGTTTGTTTATAATAAGAAGCCGATTAAGAAAATTGGTTTTCATAATCTTTAAGTAACCTGTGATCTATGGTCTGTGGTCATCCTTGACATTTATTAATGACCAGCAGCAATTAATATCCAAAGACCTTCTCCCTAAGCCCACACATAACTCACTCCCACAATCTCTCTTGTTCCCTTAAATGACAGCAGCCTGTAATTGGATCCAACAACTTCACATTTTCACAACAGAGGCAAGTTAGAGAGCTAATTAGAGCATATATGCAACAGAAATGCCACTGTGGAGAAAACATGTTACATATCCAAAAAGAATTAACTTTTATTGAGCTTTTAAGAGCCAGAAATTTCAGTGTTAGGTGAGGTAATCAGTGAGTCACTGATATTGATCAAGAAGCCCGTGCAGATACAATTACGATCAATTAATCACATGGGGGCAATAATTTCTGTGAGGATAATAAAGGTCAATTCAATAATTACAATAGAAGTGTATCAGGCCTTCATAAGCGTAATTATTTGTAAGTGAACAATAACATTTATCCATAAATTGAAAACCTCTCAGTGTGGATTTACGGAGTGAACAGATTTGTCTAAACGTGATCGTGTCTAAGCAATCAGCAAAAAGCAATCCTGAGATGTGTAACATGGCAGATTAAAAACGAGCCCATGACTGTGAGAGCATGTAAATTTCCATTAAGGATGATCTATGGAGGCCTCAGATGACAATCCAATTTAGGATTCAACAAATCTGGATACAAATGGCAGCAAGTCTGACAACGTGAGCTCTGTGCAGTGTGTGCTCAGCTAATGAACACATAAATATCCTAATGGATACATCGTGATTAAATATTTGGTTAATGCAGACTGACCTGGCCAAGGTCTTTTACCGTAAAACAGGGTTTCCTGCGCCATATGCCAGAGCTGCAAATTAAGCCAATCAGTATGTGCAGTGGCAGGACATGATTAGCTTCATCCAAAACAGAATAATTAACCAACTGATATCGACAACAACACATGCTACCAGCTTTCTCTCGCTCAAACTCGTGGATTAAAGCAACACAATGCCCTGTCGGATTGAACAGAATAGGCAGCTGCTTGGAATACAAATCAGTTTTTAACTTTATGTGAAAACAAAACTTCAATTTGTTATGGCAAACACACACAACAGCCAGTGTAGAAAACCAGAAATCCTGGATTCTACATCAATCTGTCAGCCTGCGTTTGCCTCAGTGACAATGAAAGGCAGACTGACTGTGTAAACAGATGGATTTCTGGTTTCGGCTTTTTCCGACACAGAGAGTTTTACATGCTATCACCCCTGAATCTGAGCCGTCTGCCTTTCAAGGTTTTGGCAAAGACAAGCAGAGAAAGGTTTTAGAAAGCAGCATCAGAGAGCATCATTCTGGATAATGTGAAATGCTTCTTGCACTTTTGGACATTATCAGCGATGATCAATATGTGCCTGCATCTCTGCAGAGATGAATAAAGTAAAGGAATAACCCACTCACCCAGGATCTTGACTGTCTGCCTGTGTGACCTTTCACGAGCCAAAGCACAGGGGCCTTGCAGATCATTTTTGCTTTTCCACAACTTGCACCCAATGGAGCCATAGAGGAAGATAAGGCAGAGCATCGGGCAGAAAAAGTAGGTGGTGGACACCCACAGCATGATGTGCAGCTGCCCAGAGGTGATGGCGTAGCTGGTGTGCTTACACTGGCCGGTATTGTAGTCCGGGTGTGTCTCATTGTCATATTCCACCCCAACCAGGAAGAGTGTGGGAGCTGCAGAAGCCAGAGCAAAACCCCACAGGGCGAGGATGATGTACTGGACCCTGCGTCTGGTCACCACCACCTTGCTCCTGAGGGGGAAGCTGATGGCCAGGTAGCGCTCAATGCTCAGGGCCGTGATGTGAAGAATGGTGGCCGAGGTGCAGCCCTCAAAGATGTAGTGATAGAAGCGGCACACCGCCTCCCCAAAAAGCCAGGGCACATACTTCCACAGGCGGTAGAGGTCAAAGGGCAGGCAGAGGAAGATGATGAGGTCAGACACAGCCATGCTAGACAGGTAGAGGTTGGTGGTGGTCTTCATGTCTTTGAAGTGCTGGATGATGAGGATGGTCATGGTGTTGCCTGTTACCCCTATGATGAAAATGAGGATGCAGATGACGGTGACAGGGATGAGGGTGGAGGTGGGGAACAGGGAGCCCTCGTAGTGGTGGTCTTCTATGCTGTACTGGTCCATGGCCTCTGCTCCGCCAGCATGAAGGTCTACCTGGGGTCTGGTCCAGGGCATGCCAACCTTTACTAAATGCTGGCACAGTAAAGCCTGAAATCAAGACTCAACAAGTAGCTGGGGAGAGAAGAACCAGACCATGACCGACCAACCTCCACACGCTGCGGACATTTTTTATTCATTTTAATCTTGAAACTTAAATATAAATGTAAATTCTGACAAAGATAAAGGCAAACTTCATCATTTACACAACATGTCTGCTAATTAATTTCCATACCACACAGAATGAAAAGCAGTGGATACCTTGAAAAATATATTCAAATATGTGAAACATGAGATTGAAAAATAGCTTAAATACAAATCCTGAATCAGGCAAACTCACTAGAATGTTGTTTTAACTTCAACTCTGAGAGCAGAAATGATCTTTTCTGGTGACTTTACCTTTGAAATGAAGCTGGATCTTTCAACCTTGCAACTTTTTCTTCACCTTGGTCGTGTTGCTGTGTGTCGATGGCGAGCAGCAGCAGCGGCAGAGAATCTCACGAAGTGGCAGAGCCGGTCCCTGATGCTCAATAACCAGTCGAGCTCTCTGGTGAGAGACAAAGAAAGGAGCACCTCCTCCTCAGTGCCCTGAGGAGTCAGGGAGCAACAGGGAGGTCGTCTGCTGTGTCTGTCTAAGTAATCTTCATAATCAAATGATGACGAGACTGATGACAGCAAAAGGGCGTAAGGTGGAGGGAATAAGATTTGAAGGAACTCCAACCACTGCTGCTCATCTGAGAGTAAATTCAGATTAAGGATCCTACTGATCTGGACGGATCATAAATACATCAGAAATATGCATATAAAGAGGGCTATAACTTCATTAATTAATGCATCAATCACTGAAATCCCACCATGTTTGCCAAGCTGCCTGGGAGCACTCAGTGAAAAATGAGCTCTGTGTTTGCTTAATTGTCCACCAGCCATTGGTCTCGCTATGTGGCTCCATCACTCCACACACCCACCGGCTCGTCTCTTCCTCTTCACCCACCTGTCAGGCTTGTTATAATAAACCTAACTTCAACTGGTTAAAGAGGAATGCCATTCGAAGAGATGACACGAACTTTGGTCAGTCGTAAGAGGTGTGACCAGGGCCTGCAAATGTCAAAATACTACCAAAATCTGAATGGAAAATCTGTCTGTGCTCCAGAGACGATGAATGAATGAATCCGCCAATTCACAAATTAAGAGGTTTCCAGTCTGATTTGAAGTTTTGGAGTGAGAGAGCTCTGCAGATCAATATGACACCTGATAATTGTTGTCTCTGTGCGTGAATTGCATGGAACAGCCCCCAAACTACAGGTTTTCCTATTTTGTGTCCAAAGTAACATTAATCACCACAGCCCGGGTGACCTGCTCGTTGGTTCAGAGCCATCATATCCATTAGATCCAAATGAACCTTTGTAACAAGAGTCACACTGACATCAGGGGGCATATGTGTGTTTATACTACGCTGACCCAGAGCCAGAGGCACCACTCGGACCTAAGAGGGGCGGCCTGAACATCCCTCCTCTGTCATTGTTTACTCCTGTCAAAGCAACACGGCAGGGAAAGCTTGTTTGCCCATTTTTTTTTTTTTTTTAAAAAGGGGATCCAGTCTGTCTCTCAACAAGAGCTAATGCTGTCCGCAGAATGGTGACGGAGACAAGTAAGCCCACTTTCACCCTCATTAATCATGGCGCTCTTGTTTACACCACTTAGGTGTGCTTGTGCGGTGGACAGGAACTCTTATATCTTACTCCAGAAGCTTTCAATGCCTCTCACACACAGCACTGTGCGGCGTAGCAGCAGTGTTGAACTCTGAAGTCACATCAAAATGAAGACCAGACGGACGCATCCCCATAATGACATCAGCATTTTCTTAATATTCTGTGCTCGATTGGTAGCTGATCATATTCATGTATAAGTCTTCTTGAGAGAAAGAAGAGGAAGGAGAAGGGGAGTAGAGCTGAGGAAAGAAAAGGACAGAAGCTTCTCCTGTTCAGATTTTGCACAGTTATCTGCTTGCCGACAGAATGAAGCATATATTTTGCTCACGGATCCTTTGAGCTGACAAATATCTGACTCACCATCACAGATTCAGTTTTGACCCTTCCGCTTCTGAACCTTCCGTATCTTAATCTTGGTTTAGGGGGATGTTGTCACGACCACCTGACTTTATCATCTTTCGAGAAAATCAGCAATGTAGATTTTCTTAATAAAAGTCAGTGCTTTTGTTTACTTGCAGTTTAAAAACTACATACTGGCACACTGATATAAAGTCAACATAAATGTGGGTTCTGGTTCTGGTTTGCTTTAGCAAGTGACAGTTGCAGCAAGTACTGTTGCTACAAATTAAGGCAACAACTAACAATTATGTTGATTATCAAACCACCTGTCAGTTATTTTCTGAATTAATTCAAAGTCTATAACTCATCAGAACTGGGGATTCAAATGTCCAAAACCAATTCAATTTACAATAGTGAAATACAGAGAAAAGCAAAAATGCTCCCATTTGAGAAGCTGGAATCAAGAAATGTTTGATGTTTTGCTTCATAAATTACTTAAAACAATGAATGGATTATCAGAAAAGCTGATTATTGTTTTGTTGTTATTGATACAGATATAGAAAGATGGCCAAAGTGCTGACTGGAACCATGATTGATGTTTCCTGGTGTACAAAAAAATCCACTGCTATGTCGCACTTGATGAGTGATTCAAAGACAAATATATGCCCAAATTTCAAACATGATTAAGAATTATAAATCTTTTATTGTGCATGGATCCTTTGTAGATATCATGGCTATACAGATACACTTTAGATACATATCTATGATTATACATTTTCCCATAACGAACATTTTAAAGTGATATGTCTGGTAGTATGTATAGTATAACAAATTTTCATTTTGGAATGTACGGTGTATGAGGTAACTGCAAACATTAAAATTACATAAAAATGGTCTCTATTTTTGTGCATATTTTACTCATTTTTGTAGCATTTTGTTAATCTCCTCAACCAAAGGTGGTGAGCCCAGGGTGAAGAGGTGTTAAAATGGCACATGTTGCAATCGCTATCAAAAATAGGGATTTGAATTCTTTAAATGACAAAGAGAAGACATTTGCAGAATGTCTGAAAGACCAAATCATGTAATTATCCAAGACGTTTTGCAAGGTACCTGTATTTCATTTTTATGGTTGCAACAGCAATTATCTGCCCAAAACCAAACAACACTAAACCCTACAGCCAGATTACCACTGAAAACTCAGCATTAGCAATCTGTTACAAATACTTAACACACAGAGAAAAGGCAAATTTAGATTCACAGGAAGTACATGATATAACACATTTTGTATCTGCCATTTGCATTCCATGACTCATGAGTACTCAGGATTTATTATTTTCTCTGGAGAGTATTAACTTATATTACTTCAATATTATAAAAAAATATACTTCACACATGTATAACTTGACAAAAGAAATCAAAAATCATAAGTAATACATAGAACTACTTTCAACTTCTCTCCGATTACGTATGATTACTAACATCAAATAAATGTCGCAAAAATAAAAGTAACTAAAACACATTTTAGTGTTTCCTAACACTAAAAGAAAAACATCAAAACTTAAGAGAAATTAAGAAAATTCTCCCGAGATTTTTTCCTCTCCAATTAAGGCCTCTGAAACAACTGGTACATACTTTATTTTCGCATTTTTTTTTTTTTCTTTTTCTTTTTTCTTTTTTTTGCTGAGATGATCAGCTGTTTCAGTGACACATGATGTGGTACTACGACTTTTAAAACACCCAAAACACAAGTAGGGCTTGCACAATCTCAAAGTGTGTTCATAAAATGCATCACAAGACCAAGACGCAGTCAGTCAAGGTTTTCTTTCACTAAGGTGCAAAATCAATTACTGGGGACAAACAAAAACAAAATAAAACATACAGGTAAGCATACATTTTTTGTGCTGAACAACAATATTTCGGAGTAAAGCAGCAGTATAACTATATGATAGTAAAAATAATTAGAATTCACTGTTAGTTTGGTTTTTGTTGTCTAACTTTATACTGAGCAATTTTTTTTTTGTCAAACTTACAGGTCCTTGTGTCTTCACTGTACAAAAATATACTAACATTTCTCCAGTCATTTTTGCATCCTTAAACATTCTGAACATCAAAAAGGTTGGAAAGTGCTAAATGAACGTTCTATAATGTGAACAAGATTTTCATTTCCGTTTCCTCTCTCACTAGACCCCTTAAACTCCAGCAGGGGGTTAAGTCCCTTCATCTGGCCCTGAAGCCCTCCCAGCCGTGTACCTCTGTGGCACGAACTACATACAGTATACACATCTGGACACACACACCCCGCTGTGCAAACACTGGCCCACCAGGTCCCAGGATCAAACAGCACGTAGGCTAATGACACACCTACATACTATTTTTGGAACACGTCTATCAAAAACAGTTTCATACTGGACACATCAATGGAAATATAAATAATGACTACTTCTATACACACGTACTGTTTCTCAACAAGTAGATGAGTCAAAGCGCCCTTTCCCCCCGACCCTCTCCCCAAAATAAACCATATCCCTGCTTGTACAGGAAGCTGATCATGATGGAACAGAAATCTGAACTGAACAACAGATTACCACAAAGTTGGGACAGGGTGACAACGGCAGGAGAGTCAGGAAGGTATCACAGGTTCCAAAGAAGGTGTTACATCCTCAATTTTAACCGCTATTCAGCTCTCACTCACCAGCCCGTCCTCCCACTGCACCTCAATGCGCCTAATGCGATTACTCTGTTGACAACAGAAAACAAGAAGTACAAAACGAAGAATACAAAACAACAGAGAGAGGGGGAAAGAATAAAGCTATAACCCTGCAGCTGGGTGGCACAAACTGCTCATTTAATGACAAAGTACTGGATGACAAAAGCGATGAGAATGGCGATGACGGCGAAAACCATGAGGAGGAGGAAAGCGCACTGCTCGTCAGTCAGGCTTCGTCTGGCTCGGTTGGACTCCGTGCTGGCCCTCGACCCCGAGCCGGCCGCACCGCCGCCCACTGCCACGTCGTTCCGCTGGGGGGAGAGGGTCACTGTGGGGCTGTAGGGGCCGCTCAGCTCAGGGGCGTCATGGCACTGCCTGACAGCACACACGCGGAAACGGTAGTCACTGTTGGGTTGCAGATTCTGGGTGTGGAAGGATGTGGCCGAGCCTTTGTAGACCTGTCAACAAGAGGGAGGATGTGAAGAAGACTGATTAAAAATTCAGTGAGATCATGGATTTCTGTCTTAACTGCACAAATAAATTGTGTCTTTTTCATCTATGCCTGTATTTCATCATGTTTCTGATAATATATCACAGAGGGAATACTGCAATTCAGCCCCTCATAAGAGCCTGCACCTGGAGACTAATATTGGTTGAAATTAGTTTGGTTTGTTGTGTTGTATTGAACTTGTACTGGACAGTCAAGCTGACAAAATACTTTCCATCTTATGACTTCTGACCAACTGGATGAAGATGCTTTTCAGCGTCAGGCATGCAGAGCAGTTTATATACTGGGTTTCGAGCACCCCATCCTCTGCATAGGAACAATCCCCTCTCTTAAAATTGGACTTTCAGGACTAGGCCAGTGGGACTGACAATAAGGATGGAACTCATGCAGGCTGGCAGCCACATATCTCAACTCCCTGATTCAATTGCCATGTATGATGCTGCGAGATTAGCATAAGCCTGCAGAGGCCATTACTCCACACTAACATGGCTGGAGGCCTCTGAGTGAAATGAATGTGTTGGCAGGGGCGAGACACCTGGGATACCTCATGGATCAATGACCTTTGCATAATGGGTAATTTAAAGCCAGCGGTGACTAATACAGAATGCTGCAAAGCCACAGTGAAAACATTAAGGTCCTGGATCCATCTGTATCCTGACCGGCATAAAAAGGCCACGGTGATGAATGGCAGGTCAGCTGCAGGTAAGGACACCAAACACGAGGGAGTACCGCGCCAATCCACCTTACAGAGCAGTTCTGATCCGATTCTGATATCTGAATTTGGATTTCTACTGATACTAAAACTGATTTCAGACCTCTTTTCTCTTGAACATTATGTTAAAATTATAATTATTGTTGTTGTTGATGGTATTGTGTGTAAGGGTACATGATGCTGTAGTAAACCACACAGCACTGCTTATTAAAAAAGCAAACATATACAAAAAATGCATTAAAATTAAAGGTCCCCTCCAGACATGATTAAGATGTATATAAAACACTGTACTTTTGACTTTTCACATAGTCAAAAGTACTTCTCCCTCATTAAATTCTGAATCTATGATTATGCAAATATGTGTTGTTTCAAAAGTTTAACTCCGTCACAGGACACTCGTGTAAGTTGAATATTGGAACAGGATTTGTTCCAAACTATTTGTGATGCTCGTAAGCCCACCTTGAAATGAGAACAGACCAACTTTCCACTTTCAGCAGATGAATGTGAAAACAGCCTTCTAGTGAGGAACTCTGCACATACATCACTCTGCACAGTGAACCTCAAACATTCAACTACAGCAACAAGGAGAGAAATACATTTTTTAGTGGATGGGAGCTTTCAATGTATTTGAACTGTAGGTTAAGTAGCCTTCGCATAGAAAGGTATAGAAGTGCACATTGCTATGGCAACTCCTTTCATGCTGTGCAAAACTTGAACAAATCAGGTGAACAATACATTATCAAGCACTCGTAAGCTTAGTGATATGCTTAAATTCAGCGTTCTGATCTGAGGTGGTAGTTGAAAAGGATTTTGTCTGAAAAGACAGGGTGTGGCTCCCGCCCCTCAACGACAGCAACGACGTGGAACATAGACAGGGATGAAAAGTCGAGGGAAAACGCAGGCAGTTCCAGTCGATGGCAGAGTGATCCTCAGGCAGGTGCAGCATATTTATGAATCACAGAAATATCAGACTATGGATCTGGACTGAACAAGTGACAGTCTGATATCCAACGATCGGACTGGCCCCAACTCTAGTCAGTACCTGTTTAAACTCAGAGTTTCCCATCATGCACTGCAAGGTGTAGAGGATCGGGTCCCCCTTCATGGGCTGTAGGGCCTCCCATGTGACTTCGCAGGAGTTGTCATCCAGCCGCTCCACTTTAGGGGCTGAAGGTGAAGGAAGAGAGCACAGACAGAATGATAGAAGGTGGGTGAGATCTGCAATAACTGTGAACCTCTGCCACTGGATGACAAACAGGGGATCAATCAATGTGATCAAGAAAAGATGCGATGAGGAGCAATATGTGTTACTGTACATTTACTTTATGTATCACGATAGTTACAAGGGGAATGTAAATAACACCAACAGCTCTGACACAGACAGCTTGTTCGGCATCACTGACATCATCTGAAAAGTCTGACATGGTTGAAGTGGTGCTTGCATGATACAACGGCTGACTGACCTATCAGTTTGTTAGAATGGCCTATAATGCTAAAAACAAGCACAAACAGAAGACAAAACCGATATCAACTATACTTCCAACACCATTTCTATATGTTTCATGTGTGAATTCTAACCAACTACACACAACTTTCCCCCTTCAGTCGAGAGCCTTTACTATGACTCATGCTCATCTTTAGGTAGGTGGCATTTTACGCAAAAACAATAACAATAAGTGGCTGTTTTGAAGTGGTAAAGGGGTAATAAACAAAAATACAGTGACAGAGAAAATTATTATCCTCTGTGGCATTATGATATAAGACTGCTGAAGTCGTTAGTCTGAATTCAAACAGTTAATGGCAGAGTGTCCACTTCACTGTGTGGGGAGGCAAACAGTGTTAAGTAACACGGACAAACTGACACATGACTGCCTGCTTCAAAAGAATCAGGCAGTAAAACCCACGTCCTCATTACTGACTTCGACGTGTAGGATCAAAAGAGGCTTTGCAGAGGCTGGTTGAGACCAGACCACAGTGCTGATGACAGCCGACAAGTGAATCTCAGGCTGCTGGGTCTTAATCAAATGCAAGACAAACTTAGGTCAGCTGAGGTTAAAAGCTGTGCGTGTGTGTGTGTCTGTGTGTGTGTGAGTGAGAGAGAGAGAAAGAGAGAGAGACAGAGAGAGACAGAGAGACAGAGGGGGGAAAAAAAGGGCTGCCACTGTACCTTTCACAGGGGCTGGAGGAGAGCGTGGGGTGGTGAATGTGTAAACATTGGAGAAGGGCCCTTCGCCCGCCTCATTAAAGGCCTGGATGCGGAACGTATAAGAGGTAGACTCATTAAGCCTCTGGACTTTGTGTGTGTGGCATGGTCCTTTATACAAGGATATAAATCTGCAAGGACAGGAACATGAAAAGAGAGAGAGAAAGGATTTAATGAGTTAAAAGGGTAAAGATGACAAAAAGCAAACGAGACGAGTGACTCCTCTGTCAGGAAATATACAGTGTCTTAAAGCAGAGCACCAGTTCCTGTCTCCCTATAAAGGCACTCTGTCTGGTGCATTACTTTCTATGCACCCCATCCTCCTTGATACAGTTATCTGAGGCCATTGCTCAAACACCAGTCTCCTCTCTTATCAGTTTATCATTTGTCAGGTCACTTCCCGTCGCCTGACTAATGGGCCACTGACCTGCCGCTCTTGTCCCCCATCTGCAGCTGATACTGGAGGGCGTCTGAGGTGGCGGCTTTGGCTGGGCCATCGCCCCACTTGAGCCTGAGGGTCTGGTGGCTGAAGGCGGTGCACTCCAGGCGGGGTGGCTGTGGGGGCAGGGGCTTCGTCTTCAGCTTAAAGGTGTGACTAAAGGGGCCTGCTCCCAGGCTGTTCAGGGCTTGGATTCGGATTCTGAGGAAGAAAAAGATGAGAGATGTCATCATTAGAGAGCTGCAAGGACTGAGCTGACCCAAGCAGAAGCACCGACTGTCAAAGTGGCATTTACAGTATTTCATCTCACTGGCAGATGCTGATGTTCAGCCTCTGTTAATGTAAAGTCTGTTGGCAGTCAGACAATGACACGTTTTATGTTGTTTTGGCTCTGCATGCACACTGACTAAAAGCTCAAAGTCAGCAGTTTTGTTCAGCCTCAGTTTCTTTTCATAACAAGTCCAATGTGTAGACTCGATACAATGAAAAATATGTCACTGCCCTCCAGCTTCAGGACTGCACTGAATAACAGCCACAGTTCTGTTAAGGCTTAACATAAAGAGCAGATGATTAAACCAGCGTGATGACACTTCAGATAAATAAGAATTTCTGAAAATAATAATCCATGAAAGATACTTGATTTTACTCAATTCTTGTAAAAATACACCTGTTTTATAATCCTGCATTAGAAATACAGACAAGCGACCAGCCTGATACTAGTTGATAGATTTGTCAGGTCTGAACACCCCAACCGCTTCCTAAACAGCTGCCAGCCTCAGCTAGAATAACTTTGATTTAGAGATGCAAGTAATTACACTTTGCTTCAGCTGTGCTGTTTGGCATCTGTTGGTACAAAGCATCACAGACTGAGTGTGGTCTGTGTCTGATTGATTTGTATCGCATTCTACAACTTGTGAGCACTGAGATCTAACAGTTTTAAATAAAGGTGCAAAGTTGTGTAGTGCAAGCAGAATGTGACATTTCATATCCTTTCGTGGTTACGATGAGGCGGCACTAACCTGTAGCTGGTGTCAGGCTGCAGGTGCTGGATGATGTGTTTGGTGACGGGACCAACAACAATGGGCTGGCGCTCTCCGAGATCAATCAGGTAGGAAGTGATTTCAGAACCATGGTCACATGGGGGGTCCCAGCAAATACCCAGGCAGGTGGATGGAGAGTAGAACGGTGGCGGCTGGGAAGCGCCTTCCTCATCTTCCTCGTCCTCATCCGCGTCCACCGCAGTCTCGTACCTTTGCAGCTCGGACTCCTTCAGTGCGTAGATGTTGCTGACGGCTGCAGGCACGGAGCAGGGCGTCTGGCACAACACTGCCTCGCTGAAGGGGCCCACGCCAGCCACATTCACAGCCTGCACAAGAGCAACACACAAGAGTCAGCTAATTAAGGCAACGTCTCCTCTCCTTTGTAACGGGAAAGGACACGTGTAACGTCCATGTTTGACCAGAAGGTGGAGTTCCAATGTAAACATAATTGGTAAGGGTTTGAACAAACCTGAAAAGTGTGTTGTTTTATGCTCTCAGAAAGTCATGGAGTGAAAACATAAATAAAATGACATATTCAAAAACTAGGACAACATGAGTTTTCAATCAACTATTATAATCAAAGTCTGGTTTTATAGCCTGACCAGAGTGTGATAATTATCAGGGATGATCTGATAGCTTTTACAAGACAAGTACTGTCTATACTGTGGACCAGCAGAGACAGTGGGGAAAATAAACATGATGCTTGTGGAATAACCCATAAACAACCAGAGTTCCTCATTTCACCCCTGCTGGACCACAACAATGACTACAAAAGAAAAGCGGAGCCTGAAATTTCAGCCTGAACCAGACCCAAAGGATGAAGCCACTGAATGCTAGAATGTGTCCCTTCTTTACACACACTCTGACCTCTTTGGTCACAGTCTAAAAATGCAGTGCAACAGCACGATGATGAAGTGAACCACTGGTCGTCTACAGTAGGCCTTCAGTAAGTCAATCAAACCAGGTAAGCACACAAAACTAAACCTAAAAACCAATTCAAAAAACAACCATCTTCTGGTAGGCAGTTAAATTTGACGCAGACTCTAGGTGAGAGGAGCATCACGTCAAAAATCAATTTCACTACTACTGTAGTTTTCTCCGTAATTATCATCCGAAACACAGCTGCAACTTGTTGGCATATTGTAATCTATCCTGGTCGCAATGTTTTTAGACAATTAGGATCTCTGACGGGGGACATATGGGTTTGTATTTCCTACTCAGGCTGAAGGAATGTCTGCGATTCAGCCTACGTGAAGCTCAAACCAACAGTGAACTGTCAGGGTGACTGACGCTGGCCTGCTCCATCATTCCAGATATTTTCTACCCTTCACCGGGCTAGTAACAGTCCACAAAGTTTAAATGAGGACTTCTCAGGAATTGTCATGCCTTAGAGGGATTGGAGCCCAAACCCTGATAGTGATAAAATCACACTTTATCCACTGAGCCACAATGGCAGAGAGAGAAACGGTGGCAATGAAAACAGTAATAAACCAAATGTTTGGGAAAAAGAACAAACATAATGAAAAAAATCTATTTCCAACAAATGATAGTGAGAAGAAGCCGGGACAGATTTGCATATTCTTATACTGGCATTGCTATAAAAACTCTCTGCTGATCTTTGCTGCTCTTACCGAGCAAACTCTAGTCGAGATAACCCTCACCAATCAAATTGTTGTGAAATCAAACCATCCTTCATTTTAATGGGAGCACCCAAGATTCTTCATGAAGCCTTCACAAAAATAATCGTGCTGAAGTTCCTCAAACAGGGTTTACAAGGTGAGATATTATTCTTTAATCATCACAGGTGAGACCTGACTCTATTTTTAGTGTGTTTTTTAACAGTGGGAACAAATGAATATTAGATCAGGCTTCATAAAATAACGTTTTTATTAGTGCTCACCTGTGTCCGGCAGAAGTAGTTGGTTGCAGGCAGCAACCCCTTCATTTCATGGCTGAGCGCTGGTCCACTGTAACACACCTGCATGCTGCCCTCAGCAGCTCCCCACTCCAGACGAAACTCTGTCACCGGAGCGCCATTGCAAGGAGGGGCCTGGAAGGCAAACACCAATGAGAATGGCCATCAGCACCTAAACTGAAGGTGTGGTTTAATGCAGTTATGTGTTTCCAATATATTCTCAGAATGATGCGTGGGATATGATTCATGTACACCAGTGGGGGAACAGAAGTGGAGCTGGTCTTACCTCCCAGCTAACAACAACACAGCTGGGGGATTTGCATGTGGTGGAAGGAGCCTTGCACTGCTCAGGGGCCCCGGGGCCTGTTGTAACCTCATAGGGCTCAGAGAGAGGTCCAAACTACACAAGAGAACAAAAACAATTTAATACAACTGAAAAATGTCATATTATGGCTTCTTAAATCATATCTAGTGAGAGAGGGTTGAAAGCACGTAGCAGAAAAAAAGCAATCCCTTCTCCTTTTATTGATAAATCAGTTTTGACATTCTCGCTCACCCCAGCCTTGTTTGCTGCCTTGAGCCGGAAACTGTAGGTTTTGCCAGGCATTAAGCCTCCCACAGAGCAGTCCAGCTCTGGACCCTGGTAAACCTCCCTGCTCTCCTCAGACTGCAGCCCACTCACTTCTACGCTGTAGCAAGACACTGGGCTGCCTCCGTCTACCTGAGGGGGACCTGGGAATTTTGTGCAACCAGTTTTTCTAAATCAATATATTTTACAAAGTGTTTTCCAAGAAAAAAAACAAAAAACAATGCAGTATACACATAAAGATAAATGTACAAACAGCAAAACACAAACTGCATAATCAAAGCTCATTGCTTGAGGTAGTTCGCTAGACAAGTAAATGCATCAACAGAAGCTAGAATACATCCCACACAGATCTGAGTTGGAGAGGAATGACTCACCCCAGCGCAGTTGCACCTCCCTGGCTTTGGGCTTGCCCACCAGCCGGGGGGGCTGGCAGGACCCTGGGGGCACTGCGGGAGTCTGGACCTGCAGGGTCTCCGACAGCTTGCAAAGGAAGGCAGCACACCAATTAAGACCCAGAGGAAAAAAAAAAAAAAATCTCACCCACCCCCCCATCCTCTCTCTCTCTCACACACCACACAGAGACACTGGATACAGATTGTCATTTTCACCATCTTATCAGAATGATTCAGGCTACAACAGACCCGAAAGGAGACAAACGTGCGTGAATGCATCGTTCAAAGGTACACCTGCATACAGAGAAATATGCTCAAGTCTTTACAAAGCCATGGATTAAGGTAGACAGATTGTCTGGCGAGCAAGAAAATAGGCCTTTTCAGAATCAACTTCTGTAACAAAAGCAAACATGTGAGTGTTATGTCACATTGTGCTGTGCCAAAAGGCAAGAGCTCGCAACCATGAGTCATGTTTCTTTACAAGTCTCATCATGAATAAATGCATGCACTAACAGCTGATGAAGAAATTAATGAACACTGTCTGTGAACTGAACTAATTAAGAAAAACATCCTCTGACACATGCAGGGAGGGTTAATCGATTAGTGGGCTTTGTCTTGTACTTACACACCAGGAAGCATAGTCTAATCTCCCAACATAGGACACTGGCTGAATGACAATTTCCTATTAAAAGTCACTATAAATAGAGTGCATATCGAGAATGATTCATGTAAAATTTATCAGATCAACCATGGGATGTGGTGAGGTTCATGGCTGCCTACCCTAACAATTACAGTATATGTAACAGCTGAGAAATATATCAGTAATAAAAGAACAGGCAGAAAAACAGTGGGCTATAATCAGCTTTTACAATATACAGCTACACTGTGAGACACACACTGAGGATGCCTGTTTACATATTGGATGTCTGGAGTGATCCTGCTTTGTCTCTTTATGCCCATTTTAAGTTCAAGAAAACAATTATAAGCAATTAAAATCTGTGTCACTGATTCTAATTTTAAGAGTAATGTTGGCACTTGTGTATAAACACTATAGCAATTTAAAAAATAGGTGCAATTCAGTGATCCCTTTCTACTGGTGATGAAATCGAAACTGATTAGCAAACTCTTTGAATTCCTGTGGCGAAGCACAAGGCCATGCGCGCGACTGTGGTGCACATATACTGATGTTTAATGACTCACCGGGCTCTGTCCCCCGTCGCTCATGCAGTAAACTCGTGTCTGGTAGGAGCAGCCGGGCTTCAAGCCTTCACACACGTGCTCCATAGCCGGCCCTGAGTAAACCAGCTCCCATGACAAGCCTAAGTGCAAACACATTGCAGATAAATTTCAATTATTTCAATAATGGATGGCATGGTGGAGCAGCGGTTAGCACTGTGGCCTCACAGCAACAAGGGTCTGCGTTCGAACCCGCTTTCTTTGTGGAGTCTGCATGTTCTCCCAGTGGGTTTCCTCCAGGTGCTCTGGCTTCCTCCCTCAGATAGTGGTCGGTTGGATTTCAATAAACTAATGTTTATTGCCATAACTTTCAACTTAACTAATGAAACATTTTTCAGATCACTAATTTGCAACTTACCACTTAAGCCCTCAGACAGCTCCACAACATACTTCGTGACTTCTGCTCCACCATTATCTTTCGGAGGTTCTACATTGAAACAGAGACAAACAAAAAATCATCATCAAACTGCCCTGACCAAGTTCATTTGACAGTGTTTTCAGAGCTGCAGACAGTTTTTATTTCCCATGCTGAAAACTGGAAGGAGAGACCAAATCCAGCAGTGGGTCACATGTTTGTCCACTGAGGTTGAGAAAGGGTTCATGCTGTCATGCATGTCTGAATGAGGGCGACATCTATCATTCATATACTGTACAGACTACTTGGAATGTCATCTCTGTCTAGTGGATTCATCTATGGTCATACAAAGCTCAGGGGAATAAGTAAAAACTGGCCTTTTTAGGCCGTGAACCACATGTAAGAATGAAGGATTTTGATGAGGAAACAGGCAACTGCTAGAAAAAGCTCACCCCAGGCCATCTTGAAGCTGTTGGGCTGGACTCTTCCTCTGATGACAGGCCTGCAGGGACTGCTGGGTCTGTCTGGGTTTGTGATGAACTCAACCACCTGGCTAGGGTTACTCTTCCCCTCTGAGTTGTATGCTGCCACCTGGAGGAAGTGCATGAATACAGGCAGTGAGGAATCATATTATTCCCAGCAGACTACTGGCTACTGGCTACTTTTTCCACATACTGTCAATGAGGGCAAGTGTATAAAGGTCATTATGTTTCCTGATAACAAGCACTGACTAGACTCAGAAAAGGGTAATGAAGGGATCTGAGAGTAACACTGCCTGCAACTAAAATGGTCACAGACAAATACCACATTATCAAAAAGATTCAGCTGCAGATGTAAGGCATCTACAGATATGTTTCAACAAAGCTGTTTATACACCACAAGCACTGCAATCAAAAATGTGGCAATAAGCTTCAGTTACATTTGCATCTCAATGCCACACATCTGCGATAATATGGAAATTTCTGTGAGCTTGCTGAGTACAGCTCATCCACATACTGTACCAAGACAAACCTGCACAGCACCCAGGCTCCCCTCACACTGCGCAGCTGGATAATTGGAAATGAGGGAGGGAGGGAGCCTAGAAACTGACTAATAAACATTTCTGTCTTTTGGGTACATAGTGGTTTGTTTGGATAATACCATACATTTTTGTCAGTCTCATGTTTAGGAATGCTGTGGTGCAGACTTTTCTGGCAATGTGAGTAAAGCCTCCTTCTTCTCTTATCAATCTATGCATTAATATGATTTCATGTTCTTCAGCACTGGACAGACAGAAAGAACACTTCTTGTTGTCACTTGCTGCAGGAAAATAATGAGTGTTGGGAGGGGGCCATTTTGAACGCCTGTGGTGCTGCTCCCAGCTTCAACTGGGTATAAGTTCAGCGCATAAACACAGCAAGGCAGCCAAACTAACCATGACTGAGATATGAAATATAATCTAACTTAGACATAACGTGTGCAATGAAATAAAACTATTCTGCTCTGAATTTCACAGCGGACGGTCTTCTTCTAAATGTTTGTTATTGTCAACATATCTCATATAAAGACCAAAAAGCATGCATTTGACGTTAAGCAACACAATCCCACTCTCTTGCTCTGTGTGTATCACACAGCTCCAACTCCATTGGTTCTGACTAAAGACATAAATCTTTAGCTAGAAGCCGTATTTTTCACTGTAACTCAAACAGGAGCAAATAGCGTATTACTGATGACTATTTCCTGGGCATTAATGCATGCTACTGAGTATTACAGCAGAAGGATGGCGTATGTGGGATCATCACAAAATACCAGGGCAGTGCTCATCAAAGGAACACGTCACACAATGCAGTGGCATGGCTCACTGTTGTACTTTAGTTAATAGTTTTTTGGAAACAACAGACATCTATGGCACAGAGGCGACACACAGGCAATACTTGGAACAATTTATTGTTTTCTCTGGTCTTTATGTGGACACTGCATCGCCAACAATGAGAATAATATATAATATTACCAGCATTATTCTTTAAAAAACAACGTTTAATCATTTTTAAGTATGAACAAACTGGCTCAAACCGAGTCTGAATACATCAGTTCCCTCAAAGCCAGTGGCATGCAGAGCTGCTTTTATCCCAAGTGCCTCAGAGCAGCATGACTGCATATATATTCAGCATAAATGGCCTAAGTGGAAACTGAAGCACTAACCCCGGCAGTGTTAGAATCACATTTTAAAGAGTAGGTTTGGTCTTCCGCCCTGAAATTTTCAAGCTTCTAAAATCATTAACGGACCCATCATGAGATGTGTTGTGCTTTTGCTCTGTCACTCTCAGAGTCAAACTCTGAGTCAAACAACAGACGCAATACACAGAGGCTACTGGCAGCTTCCACAAAGCCAAATTTAAGATGTTCAACACATTTATAAATATACCTGGAATGGTTCCCATCACTGTTTAAAAACCAGAGTACAGAGCAAAGCTGTCAAAACAATCAGATTCTTGTTTGAACAAGTCTAATCAAAGATCTGAAACGAAACTGACAGCGTTACAATATTTCTTGCTGCCATTCAGCTTATTATCAGCACCATGAAGCTTCCTTGCTCTGATGGTCTCCGTCTATAACAGGTGCTTTGGTCACCTGTGATTCATCAGAGCCATTTGGTAAATGGTCACGACAGTCAGGAGAGCAGGAATTTAGAAGAGGACGTCAGAATGAGAGAAGAGGGGAAATGAGAGAGAGGGAGAGAGACAAAGGGAGAGATACACTGACACGAGGGAGAGAAAGACTTGTCTGTCCCTTAAGTTGGTCACATTCCTGCTGGCCAAACAGCTACTATGGCTCAAACCCTTTGCTTGGCGAGCCTCTCACTGGGGCCCTGCATGTGATGAGCACTCCTGTTTTTGCTGCCAGTTGCCCACCGCCCTGCTGGCAGAAACCTGCAAACAGATGAGTCATAGGGCCAGTGTGGGCCTCAGCACCCTCCTTGCCTGAAGCCTGTCCCCTCCCCACATACACACTCCACTGCATCCTAAATTAAACGTGTGGATCACCAGCTTTGACTGCAAACATCACAGGGCTCCCTTACCCTAAACTTGTACTTGGTACTCCTGTGGAGATTCCTGACCGTGCAGGAGAGCTCGTCGCCATCGTAGCTTGGCTGGAAGCCATATCCCTGGGACAAAGACAAATGACAAACAGAGAAAGAAAACAACCAGGTGAGCAATGACTTACCAGACAACCATTGTGGTGCAGAAAACAAAGTGGTCTGCAGGAGACAAACAGCTTCAGGGGATAAGAGAACTTTTTTGTGTGTGTTTTCCCTGACAGGCACTGTGTCTGCAGGTAGCTGCTGGTGGTGCAGGCAGAGGTGACAGTAGCTATAAATGTCATGGAACCTTCAGAGGAAACTGATGAAGTGATGCAAAAGAAAGAGATGTGAATTTGACTTTTCCTTTCGGCTGGGTTGAAATGAATAACAGTGCTTGAATACACTTAAGAATCTACACAAGGATGTACATCACCCTGGAAAATAGATGTCTATTATTAATTGATTCTAATTCTGAAAACTATAAGTGTACTTTGCAATGGTGTTCATATTTCATGTTGTCTGAAGATGAACACTTGGCAGTGCTGCCCTTGAAGAAGTAATGGCCCTGCCACAGCAGCAACAAGCTCACACAGAAGAGAAACAATATGTGTAATATTTTAAAGAAAACCTTTACTTGCACATACTGCCATGTCAAGTATGGGTTTCAATCTCAAATGATTTCTCTATTCAAAAAGGGACATACCGAGCCTTCCTCCTCCATCTCCAAAATATAGTAGATGTCATCTTCCTTTGGAGAGCTAGTGGGCCTCTGCCACTTCACACTCAGCCAGGTCACCCCCGCCATCTCCAGCTCTGGAGGGAAGGGTGGCAATGGCACACTGCATGAGGTGAACAGGTCCACCACTTCACTGAACTCGCTGGGGAGGGCAGAGAGAGAGAGACAGAGGATGGGAGAGAATGGGAGAAAAAGACATGAGAGACAGAGTGAGAGACACACAGGCGCACACAGATGGAGACAGTGAATGGAAGAAACAGTAACATAAAGATGGACAACAGGGACAGTGCCATCCAGCAAATAATCCAGCACGTTAAGGCACCTACCTTACACCCATGTCATTTTTGGCTGCAAGGCGAAAGGAGTATCTCGAAGCAGGTGAAAGCTTGGTCACTCTGTACTGCTTCTGAAGCCCATAGTAGCACTGTTCATAAATCCCAGTGCCTTTCCCCTTCAGAGAACAAAGTCTTTAGTTTGAAGAACAACTAACTTAAAATCTCAGTTACACATAAAACACGAGTGTGTGGTGCAATGTTCAACATGTCTTTAATGATGACTGAATACCTCATCCCACTGAAGAATGTAGTTTTGGATTTTGGAACCGTTGTCACATGGAGCCTGTAGATAAACCATACATTGATTATTACATCTCAATCAGATAAACATAGAAAATAGACAAACCACTACTCTATATACAGTGGCAAGCAAAACTTTGGAACTTTTCCTCGTTCTCCCAGCCAGTCTGGGGATCTTAACCCGATGACCTTTAAGTCATTAACCCCACATGTTAAAGGTGCTGCATTGAACAAATGATACCATGATCTAAATGTTTTGTACGCCGTGTTTCACTTTTTCTTTTCTTTTTTTTTTTAACATATCCTTGCTTTCTGTTGCAGAGATGCTGTTATTACCTGTTCTCCACCCTTAAACTTGTTTTTAAACCCCAACTGCATCAATCATCCTGCTGTTTTTACCTTCCACTGGAGTACGAGTGTGTTCTTGGTCCCGCTGGCCTTCCTGGGAGGATTGGGAGGATCCGGCTCACAGCTTAAAGTGGTGAAGCTCACAGCCTCCGACGGGCTTCCCTGTAAACAGTTACATGTGGCCTGGACCCTGAGGAAGAAAGAACAAACTGGATACAAAAGGTTCTCTGTGCATGAACACTGTTGTCAAATGAAAGTAGGTGGAGGATTTTACCAACCTGACATGATAGTCCGTTGCTGGTCGAAGGTCCTCTAAAGTAGCACTTAGTTCTTCCCCACTGCATCAAAGGAAAAGAGGAAAAAAAACTTTAGTGTTGTTTCAAATAACTTTCTATGTAAAATATCTGACAACAGGTGTTGGTGTTGGTGTTCAGCCATGTGGCATCTTGCTGCTCGTGCTCACCAGTACATGCTCTTGTACTTCCCATCTTTGCCACTAAATGAGACGGAGACCTCATAGCTGAGGGGCTCCTGAGGGCTGCAGTTGTCCTCCACACTGTCGTTCTCACTCTCTGACCTGGTGGGTGCACTCCAGCTCACTACTGCTCCTCTTGCCTGGATGTCTGACACCTATCACATGAAAGTTTCATGGTTATCAGTCTACACCACGCCATCAAACCTGGACATGGAAAGAAAGCTTTTACTTTTAGAAGCACAGCACCTGCCAAACCTCAAAATACAGTCACTTCTATATTTCACTACCCTAAACCCAAATCCAAAGAGGGTCACATCTGGTAATTAGCCCTGTACCATGCTTCCAAGACTTAAACATTCATTATAAAGAACATTTCCTGTTCTTAAATTTCCAAAGCCAACACAAAAATCGCATTGCTTGGTAGAGGAAAAGAGACAGGGATCAAAATATTCAAGCTGATGCCACTCTGGGAAAAGGTTTTCAGCACTTGGCAAGGATGTGCTGTGCAACCCTAAGATTTTTCATTCTGTTTTGCGGAGTTTAAAAATAGCCTGAGCTACACTGCAGGGGGGATTCATATGTGGAAGAATTCAATCAGGCCAAGTCTGTACCTCCTCCTCCCCTCTGCCCTCAGGGGCCCACCTTACTCCTTTGCTTCCCACAGTTAAATTCTCAGTCCTTTAACAAACCAGAGTGGCAGCAAAGACGAAGAAAATTCACTTTCCATTGAAGCTGAACCTTCCCTGTGTTAGACATCCTCCCTTAACTTTATCCATCATCTTTCCAAAAGACTTGTTTTGCTACTTTGCAGGGAGTTCAGACCGTAGAGACAGCGTATGACAAATCCCATTTTCACGTGTGAGGTCAAGGAACTTCTATTTCGAGCTCGGATTCCTATCCAGCTGCTATTAAAACAGCGATTCTCCTCTCTATTTATCCACATTGCTGCTGTGAGCCATCACGACGAAACCAGGTTTTTCAAGGGTTATGTAAAAAAAAAAAAAAGTGACTTTTGAATACATGTGTGTTTCTATGTGATGATTTTATATAATTGATAATTTGGGACAGAATAAATAGCTGTCTACAAGCCAACAAACATAGTACCAAGAGGATGTGAGAGCTTTCTAATTCAGTTAAAAATCTGTACTTCTTTCAAAGCAAAGCTCAAACCTTTCAATTACTGCTAGCATGGTTGTTTGGTGGCACATGTGGGAATAGAAATCCCTACATGGATGGTCTGACTCCATTCTCAAGATGTCAGCAGGAATTCATCATGGATGTTAATAGAATGTTTAATGGCACAACACATTTGCATCGTCATGAGTTTTCATGAACAAAGCACTAACACCCACATAAAATCATGTAAACTGTATAATTTAGAGAAAAAAAAAAAAAAGACATAGGAGCGAACACTAACCACTGGTTTACTGATGGCACTCAATAGTGCTTGCAGGGCCTGAGCCTCCTTGTCCAGCTCTGAGGAGAGAAACACAGGTGAACATGGACCATTTTCATGAAATGAAGACTAAGAAAGAATGAAGGCGAGTGATGAATAACGTGCCTGAAATTGTTTCTGCTGGATTTTATCAATCAATAACTATTTCAACATTTCTGTATGTCGTATCTGTACGCTTCTCTGACAGTGCAGTAATGGGTGTAGCATGGCACCATCTATATATTATGTTATATGGTGGCATCACTACTTTTTGCATGTGGAACTAACATGGAATATTTCAGTGCACTGACTATGGTGCCCTAAAAATGAAAAAACAAAATCACCTATTTAAAGGAAATGATGTGACATTTCCTTATAAACACACCATTACAGATCAACTTTCAGAATCAGCAGTTTCACTGATGATTTTATTGTGGAAAAACTAATGGTAAGTATTTTGCTACTGGCATTAGCCTCAAAAGACCTGAATCTGATTCACTGTAGCAAAAAGAAATTGTGCAATCATGAGAGAGTTGTAACCACAGTCATAGACAGGTCAAGTTCACAAACTAGTTTGCTAATTAGGTACATTTCTAAACGCGTCTGCCCTCCTCTAACAGAATGCAACAACTTCAACCCCCTTCCTTGGAATTATCAAAAGTGAGGGGAAAAAGGGTATGTGTTTTTAATTCCACTTTAGAGGCAGACTGCTCGGATTTCAGTGCTCCTAGATTTCAGCAATCTTCATGGGGTCATAAGGGGAAATTATTTTTCCCTCCACTTTCAAAATTGACAGTAATTCCTCAATTATGCACTGGTGTCGCCAAGTAGCAGCGTTAAACTCCATGATTAATGAGCAGTCTGAGTTCAAGAATCACGAATAACGTCGGCCCTGTTGCTGATCCCTCACTGCGACCAACTGCTCCAGCTAATGAGGCGTTATACTGAGCACCTAAACACAACACACTCATAACATCCGGAAAATGCATGTGTCAGCCCAATTGTAAACCTTAGCAAACCGCTACCCTTTAACCTCTTTACCTCCTGACTCTCCATTCTTGCCCCTGCCTGTCTGCTTGTCAGGGCCGGCAACCGCATGGCTGAGCTGTCCCTGCTCCACCTCCAGCCCTTTCCCTCCGACACCATTGTGAATGTCCACTGTCGGGGGGCTGCTGCAAGTCTTCTGTGGCGAAGAGGGAGGACTGTCCTTCACCTGCCCTCCTCCTCCACCTCCCTGACGGTCCTTCAGTTTCTTCTGCAGACGCTCATAAGTTTTGCTAGTTCTGTCATCTCTGTGAACAAATGGGGGGCGTCCGTGTTGGGAGTGAGAATCTGTAGAGACTGAAGGGACAAAAAGACAACACTTGTGAGTTTGTACAGACACGAACAGGCAGCCAGAGAAACAGGTCAAAAAAGTGGCAAACTCACAGGTTAATATGAAAGGACATACAAATAAACCGGGCGGTATTGAGGTAAACCCCCTAAGATTAAGAAACTGACAGACTAAACAGTTTGACTCAGGCCTTGATTATATAACCCGACTGCAAATAAAGTGCTGGGGACAAATAAATAACATCTTAATATAACAACAGACACTGCTGGCTCCAACTCACCCTGCTCTGAGTAGATATGAGCTGGATGGTACTGGGAGATGTACTGAGAGCTCATGTCACCCACGCCCCCCGCCATGCCCGTGTATAGGTGGGGTGGTGGGGGCATCATGGCAGGGTGTGGGATGAAGGCAGGCAGGTGGGCATGGGGTGGAGGTGGAGGGTGGTGGAGAGGGGAGTGGCCCCCGGGGTGGAACTCTGGTTGCTGAGGTAAAACCAGAACCCGCCGCACTCCGTTCTCTTCTATGATCTGAGAGAAAAACAAACAAGAGCACGGAATGCAGATATAAAAGCTGTCCTGAGCTCGACCAATCAGTAACACTGCACTGGAAACAGTACAGAAAAGATACCTGTGAAACGTATCCAGGAGGCACATAGATTGGAGGCACTGAACCATTTGGAGACATCATGGGAACCTGAGCAGGACCTGTGAAGAAAGAAGGTGCAAGATCAAACACTCTCCTTCAGGGCAAGCAGCTGTTTCATCTGCGGTAAATGTACTGAGAGTATTAGAGTACTGCACAGGGCTGAAATCTCAGCGTCAGTCTGGCCCGATTCATTGAAGCCGTAGCCTGGGTCAAACAGCTAATAAACGTTTTCACATCAAACCTGATTTTTCATATCAAAAAATGTCCCTCGTACACACAGACGCATCAACATAAACAGAGCTGCTTTAAAGCTCACACCAACATTTGTAAGTTTGGTTTAATTTATAACCTGAATGTGGCACAGTGCTGTAGTAGACTGAATAATAACTGTGCTATAGGTTTATGTCGAAGCCATCAGTTAGAAATTTTCCAGAAAAAAAAAAGTTTTTTCAATCTGCAACAGACTCTAAATACTACAGTACCCAGGAGGAGAGGCTTTGTTCACTCTCCTCTCCTCTCGTCTAATGTCTTCTGACAGTGCTTTTGACTGTTTAATGACAGATTTATTTCAGTATAGATACTCATATGTTTTGTATTTTTATACAGTTACAATTCTTACAAGACTTGTACTCAAACTTCCAGTCACCTTAAACCTTCTACACAGATAAAAAATGGACTTTCACTCCTGTAAACCTGGACAGCCATAAGTATAAGACACCGGCGGGTTTTCACAAGAGCCACCCTCGATTCACTCTGAACCAGCTCCATTTTCAATGACTATTTCATTTTTTAAATACCTATGAGTACGAGAAGGCAGAGAAATGCATTTTTTTAAATACTGGCAAAGAAGACCACTTAATAAAAGTGCTGAGAAACAACAAAGTTTCCTGCATAGCTCTGTTGTAGGGGCCAGTGCAGCGGCTTAGCTCAGCTCAGAGAAGTGACAGCTCAGCAGAAAGAGAGGGACCTTTGTGCCAAGTTTGCACATTTCTCTTCTTAAAAACCTAAGACATAAACACGAGGGCCCCGACACCAGATGTCATGCAGGAGAGCAAAAAGATCCACAACCAACACTGACCTCGCAGCGACCTGCCTGAGGAAGAGTTTTCCTTCATTTTTTCAGAGAGAACGCACTCCTAAGTGAGCCGCCATAATGGGCCCACGACTACAGAGGCTGGCCTGTGTAATGACATACTGAAACCTCCCACTTGTAACTTCTAGCACCTCCCCCTCAGGTGCTGAAGTCGAGGTTCCACCACTCGGTGAGAGGAACAACAAGTGAGCACTGATATACGGACAGTTGCCTGTTTGTTAGGTAAACTTAGTTAAAACTGATGTAGTCTGATACAACAGCCCTGCAATAAATCCTACCTTCATGAAGGCTACAAAGTTCTGTTTCTGTTGAAACTGTTTAAAAGAAGTTGATTCAACTGTATGAGCTTTGCCGAGGCTGAAGTAAGTGGTGCTGTTGGATTGTATTGTTTTATATGTATAGGTGTTTCTAATATTTTTTAAAGCAAGGGTAGACTACGTTCTAGTAACACTTCTCAGGATAACACAATCCAATCCATCTAGTCACTGCGTACTGTGGGCTGGAAGAAGCACTCTTCTTAAAACTGTTACCATCTAATGTCAGACAGTCAGACAACTGATTACTTTCTGTTGGTCCAAAAAATAATTGGAAAAATACTGTATTAGTCTTCCTGCTAATAAACTTCATTGGACAAGACAGATAGCAGGTAGGCCTCTTATACTGAAATCAAAAGGGCAGAGAGCTTTGAAGTCCCTCTCATGGCACCAAGGCAGCAGAATGATAGGCAGTGAGTCATTTCCCTACCTAAGAACAAAGGGTCAGCGAGGACAAAATCTCAATTCAGGGAGCATGGGAGAACCAAGCCTGAATGAAGCCAGTCACACTGCCTCAGCTCTCATTGATTTCAGATTACAATATCATTTGAGGGGGAGTTCAAAGTGTGTACTGTTAACTCCACTCACTTTCAAGACTAATAAATGATGTGGTGCTTATGCCAGGTGCTGCTGTGCACCTGCATGATCACCGATTAAGGCAACTCCAGTTGGTGCCGCCAATGCTGACTAACAGGAAATTTGATGAATCACATTAAGCTTTCAATATGCCATTGTTTGTCCGTTTAGACTGAAAGGCTTTGTGTGCACCAACTTGCAGGGCGCAGGGAGAAGAGGACTAGCAGAAAGCATACGGTGAGGGAGGGAGGATGAAGGAGCCACACACATCTAAGGGAGAGAGGAAGAGAGAGAAAAAGAGAGAAGAGAGGTAGGGTGGAGAATGGGGGAAAAAAAACACCCACTCTTTTACATCAGACTGACGCACGAGTGCTGACAGAGATCAGATAGAAAAGGCCACATCCCCCTCCCCCACCCCTCCCCTTCCCCTGAGTCAACTGGAGCATTGGTTGTGCTGACGTGGCCGTGGAGTGCCAGCCTTCCAGAGGAAGCAGCCACGGGAAAAACATCAGTCCTCCTCCACAAAACGGCAGGCTGCCACTGAGCCAAGAATAGCCACAAACAAGCTGCCTGTTCTGGCAGTGTAAACAGAGGCTAAGCAACACTTTGGGAACACCATCAGCTCCCGTCAACATCACATAACCCGTCTTCACCTCCGTGCCTCCTGGGGCAGGCCGACAAGATTAACTGGTGCGCCGTGCCTGAGTTCAGGTTGGGTGAAAAAGCCGAGGGAGAGACTTATCAAAGGCCAGACACATGTCCACACACATACATACTCAGATGCACAAGGGTGGTACGGCCACTCTGAGCACCCACCTGTTTCCTCTTGTCTGAAAATGGATAGAGATCATAACAAACAAGCTCAAGTGGGACTTCACGCAGGACATACTGCAAACAGAGGAAACTTGGCAGACGTGGCTCTGAAACAACGGCAACAATCCAAGCAAACTGTCAGGTTTAATCGGATGTATGAATGAACCCTCAATTAGATGTGGAGAATAAAAAGAAGCAGAGAAGACATGCTAGATGTAGGCTGGCTGGGTTAACAGAAGTGTGTAAAAATCAGGCAAGGCACACAGCGAGGACAAGAGTGAGACAGGAAGGAAGACAGTGAGACAGTGTGCTTTCATACGGGAGCTCTCAATGGCAACATGATGAACTGTGAGCCGAGAAAGACGGAGCCGGCTTGATTATTAATTAGAGCTAATAAATTGTCTCCATCCACAAATAAAGAGGAGAGAGGGGCAGCCAAGCAGGGTAACTGACAGAGGTTAATAATTGCAGCCAAGCAAGTGAAAGAGGCTAACTACCAAACTGTCAATAAAACAAAAAAGTACTAATTGCAAATTAAAACCCTAACCTTGATATTTAGTGATGACACTGTGACAAATGCTTCTATTTGTGCGACGCATCTCGAATTTGTCTTGCAGGCAGGAAAGCTCTTCCATCAATTACGAGGATAGTAATTTGCAATAAGTGTAACATTCTATTAGTAGATTGCGAAGCCACAGATGTGTATGCTCATCCTTGGCCTGGCTACTTCTCCACAACATGCCAGTTAGCATCCAAACACCACCAATCCAGGCACAGAGAGGAGAGGAGCAGGTGGAAAAGAGGGAAAGGGCATTCTGTGTTGATCTGACTGCAAGCCAGAGTGCGAAGGGGGAAGCTGTGCAGCAAGCAATGGAACAATTTAATGAGAAAAGCTATTTCTTTATTTTTAGGAGTTAGTAAACTTTGTCTGAATTCCTGATATTTTAAGGCATTCGCGTGATTCTTGCAGCCCCGTTGGTATGAATGACGTTTACAGGAGGGGAGGGGTCCGGTAAGCTTCATGCTTATGCTTATTACAGATCACACTGCTGCTGCTGCTGCGGCTGCTCTCAGCCAGACAAATGGAAAAAGGATTTTTTTTAATAATGAATTGTTTGGCTCTTTTCAGGATATGAAGAGTCCCCTCTAAAACCACTGTCTCCTCCTGTAACAAGAAGCAAACCTCACAAACCCAGTGATGTTGATAATTTAGGACAAAAACGGCTGAGTAGGGATGGAATTGCCTTACTCTGGACATCCCACCCCTGACTAAACTTACAAGAAAAACAAGGTTTTTTTTTTTTCTTGAACACCACTCCCTCTCATCATCTTCTATCATCCTCTTTACCCTTTCTCCCTCCCCCTTGGTATCAACGCAGCAATGGGAGAATGAGTCACAAGCTCAGTCATCCTTAGAGCTACTCACTGCAGAAGCTGTGAATGAACTGCGCCTGTGTGTGCGTCCGCATGTTTGTGTACATGTACTTGGAGTTAGGTGGGGGAGGTGGTGAGTATAAAAATAACGTGCTAATGTGGCTAATGTGTGATGTTTGCGGTTCAATTATGTGAACCATATGTGGCGAGTTTTGTTCGGGAGGTTGCTGGGGGTGAGGAAACACGCAACCACCCCACGACTGTGCGCATGGATACACCCCCGCCACACAGTGTCAGATGTTCAACAGTGCACGTCCTGGCTGCTCAGTTTCAGGCACAGGGGACATGACAGCTTCAAGTCCCTCTGATAGAAAATAGACTAAGCACATCTGCAGCACCATCAGGAATGAGATGAGGTGTTTCACAGCTATGGCATCAGAGATAAGGGACAAGTAGACAGATGGGCTGACTGACCAACTAGTATCTCACAAGACAAAAGGCAGAGGACACTGACAACATGGCTACAAACTGAGCCAGGTGTGCACACACACATGCACACACTCGCGCACACGCACACTTTAGCTCCCTGTCGAGATGCCAGAATGGCTGTCTTGGCTATTGTGGGAGAAGGAACATCTCTATCAGGCTGAATAAGCCCAGTGGAACTAGAGGGTGCTTTCAGCCATCAACTGGAGACTGAATCATTCCAAGTGATGTAAATCAGCAGCAGGCTAAGTCAGACAAAGAAGTGGATCTAATCAACCCAATGGTACTGATGCTGACTTGCCTCATCAATCACCAAGCTTATCAGGTGGTCTATGTCTTGGTGCCAGTGATACAGCCTACAATTGTTAGTCAGATCCACAGTGACAGACGTTGAGAAAAGGCTGACCCTGGGAGCGCTGGGGGTCCGGGTTGAAGCTATGGGGGCATGTCCACTCACATGCAGAACTCCCCACATGGCAGGGAGGATAGCGAGCAGGAAGATGCTAAATGGCCACTATAATTAGGCTGCCTTGCAAAAGGCCCTTCCTCCAAGGCAGATATCAAAAAAGATAAATGCCTTCTATAAACTGCATTTTACAAGATGGTCTGTTCATATTAAGCAGGCTGTCAGGCGCTAACACGTAGCAATTACGCACATCCAGCTGCTAAAAATACATGATTGAATAGAAAAATTGGTGTGGGATGGAGCGAATCCTGAAAAATACGTGTTAACCAGATCATCCTGGCTTTGTAACTGTGTCATGCTGTCCCTGTCAGTAAATACCAGGGTAAAAGGTGAAAGTACACACATACGAAACGGTGAACAGGGGTAGTTTGTTGTTGTGAACACACAGCAAACTAAACCAACCAACCACATGGACATACATGCATGCCCGCACGCACACACTCTTCTACCTCCCTCCTTGCACTGCAAGCGGTGAGTCATCCCTCTATTCACGTCACCGAGAGATGAGTGCACCCTATGACAGGCCAGTTAGTAGCAGTCACACTGATCTATGTGGCACCTCTCAGCTCTTTGTTTCTCCTCTGATGGAGAGACTATGTATGCTCGCTCCCTATTAGGATGGTTTACTCAGCTTGTAATGGGGGGGCCGGTGCAGGAGCTCAGTCAGACAGGAGTAGGAAGAAGAGCCCCTGCGTGAGCAAACTGTATGATGGCTTCCTGCCTGGGCAGCATCATTTTTTATTACTGCTTTTGCTCCTGGCTCATCTAAACTTGGATGCCTGCGGCCTGTTCCACAGGCCTGTTGTCCCACTGATATTTTCCCATTTATATACGTCGTAAGGCAGAGTCAAAGGCTACACTCATGAAATACCAGCGCCTTCAACGGTGAGACGGTAAGCCTATGGATGGGTCATTAAATTTATGCTAAAACGTCAAGCCCCTGCGTGCTGTGGTCATGAAGGATAGCAAACATTATTAACTCACAAACCTTTATCATGCTGTCATCCTTTACATTTCTTTATGAAATCAAATTGAACATCAGGAGGAAAAAAGACTGGCCCGTTAGCTCACAGAAATGTCAATATGTGGAGGGATGTCCGTGGAGCAAGCCACAAACAAAGGAAATCATTTTCAGATCCATGTTTTCCCAGGCAACTACATTTTATCATAATCGTTTTCAATTATGGCCCCACAGCTCTACCTCCTACTACTCCAGCTGTCTTCTGTTCACAATGTCAGTGACGTGTTGGAACCAGACTTCATTGTTGCTGTCACACAGCCAGCGCAATCACCAACAATTGAAGAAAAGGAAATGAGTGCCATCAGGACAAATAAGAATGTGTAACACATCTTACTCAAACACCGCCTTTCTGCCCCAAATCCTCAACCAACGCTGTAATTATACCATATGCTTATTTTACATTATGATCGTCTGTCGATGCACGGCTCATTTTATCATTTGTCAAATTAAACAAGGAGAGCAGCATGCCAAAGGGTATTCAGGTGGGAAAGCCGATCAGAGGGGCGAAAATGAAGATTTATTTATGTTTTGGGGGGAGTATGACAGTCCGGGAAAAAAGGGAGGGGTGACGCATGCTGTACTACGGGAAGTGTTGTAATAAAAACATCCATAAAAATCAAAGAGGGTGCATTTACAGTCACACAGTCACTGAATTCAAGAGTGAAGGTGATGGCACATTTCTTGGGCTCTGGTCTTCTACATGCATTGCCTATCATTTATCACGTTAGGATCCATTTTTATTAAATTCCTTCTTGTTTAGTTACTAAACATATTAAACTTGTGAAATGTGATTGAATGTGATCAAGCTTGATCAGCTCAGTGTCTCTAAAAATCAATGCACTTCCATAACACATTCTTTCAAGTTGTACATTTCTCTATATTGGCTGGAACCATTAAATGCAATTATGCCACCGAGCAGTCTGGGAGCTGTGAGACATGACTGTAATCCTGTTATCATTTCCGTAAAAATACGTCAATGCATCCAAGCCAGCCCCCCCCCCCCAGCGCCTTCACTGCACACTGAAAAAAGCTGAAAGAATTCATGAATTCATGTGAGTGTTATTGCTAGAAATAAAGAAGTTAATCGAAGATCTGGCTCTGTTAATCAGATTATGCTTCCATCGTTCATAATCTTACACTTGTTAAGATGATCAGACTTAAGCACCTACATGAAATTGGCTAAATTTGTTAACTACAAGAATCTTTAACAACCTCATGCTGAGATGACAATTTTTGGGGTGTCAATATTGGATTTAGAAAAGCCTCTTGATTCGTCATAATCAGCTACACACACAGGTACAGAGATTCTAAGGTCTCATTTGAATCTATTTACCTCTTGCAGGCAAGTAAATTTCTAATGGCAAACACAAATGTACAGCAAAAACCTCTTCTCTAGTTTTTAAGGGCCTGTGTTGGTGCTCTTGCTTGTCACATATTTTAATGAATACAGCCTCTTTGTATGGGTGTGTATTCTTACAGATTACCAATGAAATGTTGATAATGAATGATTCCAAGAAAATTTTGAGATATTCACTTCATCTGTATCATCCAGCCTTAGATATTTTCCACATTCGCTGTCCTAATAAATTTAAATAAGTCTCTTTGCCTCCCATAGATGTCAAGGTATAAGCTGTGTACTAAGCATTTTAAATGAGCCATATATTTCCTGGAGCTTTTCAGCATCCCATCCAGTGCAGCCAAGAAGGTGTTTGTCCTGTAGTCACGATGTCCTGAAACTCACACAGTGACAATATGTTGTCTCCTCTCACTGGAGCACTCCACTGGACGAGTAACGCTTTGCCTACTGATATTCTCCACATATAGGTCTTTAGATTTAGGAGGAACTGCTACAACTTGCTTTGATACATCTTTCCGCTTTTGGGATTGGCATATCTAAGCCATATGTTTAGATACTGTTTACCTATTAGAAAACATATGGTCAAACCATATAACTGCCTATCTTTAAAATTTTATGGAAAGGGTGTGCTCTACATATTGACTAACAGATGTCATTACATAAACTTGTTTTGATTTTTCAAGGCTAGAAACACATGGTGTGCTGCAAGGGATACATATACAATTTTCACAAAAAAACCCCCAAAACTTACCTGTGATACACTGAAACTGACCATCTTCTCGTCGAATAGTGAAGGCCTCACCTGGGTTTACCTGCACCAGGATTACCTGTGGAGAAACAAAACAACATTTCATTCGGCTATTTACGTTCACGTTTGCAGTGAAGTAGTGTGAATAAAAGCAGCAACATCTCTGAGAAAAGCACCCAATGCTTTACTGTTACACTGATGATACAGTCAACTGAAAATCACAGTGGGAAATAATCACTTTCTCTCTCTTGATTTAGAGCATTTCTGCCATGCTTAATATGTAGGCGAGACTGTCAGACGCAAGCACAAGAAACGGAAATAATACAGCATCAAGAAGAACCAGAACACACAAAGCTGTCTGCTGTGGGACCAGTGCTCCAGCCTGCCTAAAATACAAGCAGACAAAAAACTTATCACCTTTAATTTTCAATCACACTAACTGTTATCAGGACAAAAATCCCTCAAAACAGATATTGGCTACAGAATCAACAAAAGAAATTAAATGAGAGCAAGACTGACAGACTGGGGCTAATGCGTTAACAAGCCTTTCTCCAGTGATGACTGTGATTCTCAGTTTAGCTCGCAGGGATAAACAATCATTAAACTGCAAAAAAAAATAAAAATAAAAATACTCAAACTGCAGCTGTTTTTGAGATGAAATGGTTGAATTTTTAACTTGTGCTTGATAACTTTCAATGTGTGTTAAATTGTAACTTTACTGTGATGTTGTAGAAGTGATCATTTACAAAAGTCACTGTAAAACTGTACATATCACACAAAAACGAGAACAACATGCTCCTATCAGGAACATACAAATGTTGCCTACAGATAAAACATGAAAGAAACAGAAAGCAAGTCATTATTATTTCAACCCACTTTTAACACCAAAACAGAATATTGACTGCATTAACATTTAAAATTTCAATTTGTCAAAACAATCATGATTTGTAAGTGTTTCTCCCAGTTTTAGTGGGAAAAAAAACAGCCCTTTTCTTGAGTTATTAGACTTTTTTTTTTTAAGCTTTATCCATAAACCTAAGAGGTGTAAACTGCTGCTAGCTCATACCATTCATGGAGTTCATCATAACTGTTGGAAATATCAGGTACGCACTGTTACCCTACACTGAGTCATGCTGCTTCTGTCACTACAAAAGCCGTGCGCATCGAAACTGAACAAGAAAAAGCCTCATGAAAAAGGCCTTTTTGTCGGAAGAACAAACTTTTTAAACCATTTTACCGTTTCTGACAATGTCACATTCTTTTCACATCAGCCAAACAGCAATAAAATTATTAACAGAACTCAAGACAATCGTTTTTCATCCACTTCATCAACAGGTAGGTCAGATTATGTTAATAAAATCAAGCCACTCTGAATCTTCTCTCTCTAATCATCTCAAATTCATCATTCTCTTAACTTGTCCTTATAAACTCCCAAAGAGCACATAACTAGGTTTTTGTTGCCCGGCAATGTGTGTGGGCGCTCGTTACCTCGCTCGCGTGGAAGTCGCTGTCATAGAATCTACACTCCTCTGGCAAAGGGCTTTGGCTATGGCTCTCTTCAAGCACAGAAATCATCAGCACCTCCATCTCTGACACTGCTCCCATTCATGTGCTCAGCAGGCAGAGGAAAGAGCCCTTTGACTGTCACACACAGAAGCTCATATGTTCATACACACCCACACAGGCAGCGTCAGCATTAAGTGTAGATGGTGGTGCTGGGGGGGTGAGGATGGGAGGCTCGGGGGGGGGGGGGGGGGGTGTTCGGGCAAGGGAGGTCTAATTGAATTAAAGTCTAGGCACTTCACGGGTGCATGTGCATGTTTGTTTCCACCCTCGTCTGTGTGAAGCAAACACCCCTCCCAGGATGAGCTCTCCCTTTTCAAATTCAATCTTAACATTGGAAGTTGCATTTGAAATCAGTACTGATGCATTCACTGCATGTTCAGAAAATCAAACGGAAGGAAATTTTACTTGCAAAAGATCTGACTGCTACTTACTGTTGCCCGCATTGCTTTTTCTCATTCAGGCGTCGCTATTCACGCAGTCACAGATGCTCCAGGGTCTACTAGACCCTCCACCACTTCATCCAACCCTCATGAGAAATCACATGACCTCAATGCTAACACATCTGGCTGTGCTGATCCTTCACACCCTCCACTTCCATCAACTCCTGTACAGAATCCAGGAAGAAACAGGCGAGAGGCGAGGAGTGCAGCAGCAGCTATGTAGGCGGATGGGGCTTAGTCTCTTGCGCTGGATGTAGCCTTCACAGAAAGTGTGGCGTGAATCTCATGTTTGCTTAGCCTGGTTCAGCCTCATCTGCTCCATAGTGTCACTCTCTGCAGCAGGCGGCTTGTTCACTCTTGCCTCTGGCTCCAGCGCACCCTCCCTACCGTCAGTATCCACAACAACCCCTTCAACAAATAAGCCACAGCGATGTCCACGCCAAACCTCCAGAGAAGGGATTGAAATCTTATCAGCAGTGGCCACTCTCCGGAAAAGGAGGCAGATGAACCCAAGAAAGCAGGACCAAAAATATGAGCAGGACTGGATGATGCCTCAGTTTGCTATTCAGTTTCCTTCTTGCCTCTGTCACTGCCTGTGTGCCAGCTCAGTTAACGCCTGCTGTGCTCCTTAATATGGTTAATTTCAATAGCATTCCATCAGGGTGTGATCATAGCACAGCTGAGCCGGCAAAGGTATAAGGGTTCCATAGCGTGGGGAGTCCTTTGTTCTGCCTTTTTTCACAACAACAACAATGGCGTGAGGGAGCTGAGCGACCCACGCAGCTTCTGAGGCTGACATATACGACTACGCTACAGTCCCTCTCCCTCCCTCCCTTCTCTCCCTCCCCCTCATACTCTCTATGGCTCTCTCTCTCCCATTCACAGAGCGACATGCCATACACCCTCTCTTAATACTCCGATCGATGTGAGAGGAGATGAGGTGGTGGGAGTTCAATTGCAGAGCTCCAGCGCTGGTGACAATTGCACCCTCTAGTTCTCTACTGTCTTCAAAGATCACAAAGCAGCCCACTGACAGTCAAAACAGAGACACTATTTGTACAGCGACACAATAAACAGAGCTTGCAAGTATTCACTGCTTCTGTAACATCTGTCCTCATTCATTCTAAATGGATCATTCCTTAAAGAGACAGTGCTGATCACTAGATCAGCATGTGCCAACTTCACAGATACCCTGCGCCACTGATGCTGCGGTGAAAGGGGTACACCTTTGGTTTGTTTTGCTCTCTGTAAAATGAAAAAAACAAAAAAACAAAACAAAAAAAGAATTTAAGGAATTACATAAACACTGCCAACAGCTAACAATGATGATCAAGGTCCAAGGAAAAAAGACTTCTGATGTAAGATGACCTTTGAGAAACATGAAGCACAAATCCATTTAGGAAGAATGGTAAGAAATAGAACGAGAACACTTTACATTAATAAGGGGTTCATATGATGCATTGATCAAATTAATCATCTGTTATGATGATTACTCTGAGAATCTATTGAAACAAGGATTTTGTTTCATCTACAATCAAGGAGTCATGGAGCAAATCACAGAGTGAAATCATAAGAGCTCCCCCTTCAGGCCGATTTAAGTTTTTCTTTCTACGCATCTAAATGCTTATTGCTTTAAAGTAAACGTGCAATTTTAAGACATGCTTCTTTTCTGTCTTATTGGCAGAGAAAAATTTTAGTGTGTCCACATAATAATCATGGACAAATGCTAACTAAAGCTACAGCGAGCTAGTCCCACAAGAATGGCAGACAACGTGCCATACAGCGCACACAGACTCTGGTTGGGCAGCTAACCCAGCTGCACAAAGCACAGCCCTGCAGGAGTGAGCAGTAGCTGCTGGGCAGGGTAGCTGATTCACATTGAAAGGAACGCTTGTGATGGCTATTTTGCCTGTGTTTCGATGATTGTGGCATTTAACAGAGTTGATTTTAATCTATTAATTAAAAGCACCCACCTTCTCATCACTACTCCTGCAAGCGCAAGGAAGGAGTATGTTTCATGTTATCATGTGTTTTGGGGGAGTGGTTTTGGAGGGAGGCATGACGGGAGAGGATGGGATTTTTCCATTATATACTAGTTTATTCTTGCTGGGTTCTTCAACCTTACCAACTCCAGCTTTAATATGTAGCTGCCATCACTAACCAACGGTACGGTGACTTCATTTGTTAGCGGATAGACTCTGAAACAGTGCTAGGGCACAGCAAAGGTTACTTTTCACACGGATGACTAAGCACTGTAATTTTCAATGGTTTTGTGGTCACATTCACAACAGGGAGGACCTTTCTAACAGAGCATTGGATGGAATGGAAGAAACCATGCATTGAGAGAACAGTAACAACTGCCAAAAACTCAACGAAAAATAAATCACAAATTTAACCAACATATCTTGTTCCCACAGTTGTAAAGATTTACGTCCGTATGCTGTATGTAACCTTGTGCAAAGACAGCGTGGATCGATTAGCACACACTGTCACAGGTTGCTGTTTTATTACCTGGAGAATGAGCCTGCTTTGTGTGTTCATGGCTGTTAGCTCTTTCTCAGCCAGTACTGACTCAGTGTTCACGTTTCTCACTATTTGTTCCTCTTAATTGTTTACTGTGCGCTGATGTGACAGCAGCTGGCGGACAGGAAACAGTAGCAAATGACACAGGGGAAATCCGGCCAGTGTCAGAACGACGCAGAGACCAATCCAGTCTCAGTGCAGCTGATGGCATACGCTAACGTGTGCCGTGATAATTCGAGGCAATCTGGAGATCCTCCACCCTCCAGGATCCCCTGGAAACGCTGTATGACGGGACAGCAGGATAGAAACAGGTGAGGGGAAAAAAAATCTTTCCAAGAGGTGTTCATGTCGTAGCAAGTCGTGTAAATATTAGTTATCCTCTAATGTATTTATCACAGGAGCCAGAAAACGCTATCAAAGCACACAGTCAGACATCAGCACGCGTTATCTGAAACCTGAGCCACATCGTATTTTCTACCAGCTTTCTATTAACTCTGTTAATCAACTTTTGTGTTTCACTCAATGTCTCAGCATATTTCTATGGACTCATGAGCAGCCACCAATCCCACTGACTCATGATAACTTAGAGCTTTGTGTTAAGTGAATACTGGTGTATATCATATTCTGTTACCATGTCGATATCTGTTTCAGGAACATAAATGAATGATGTCAACCACTGACATGAAACTCTGGATAAGCACAGGTCTACATTAGTTTGGTACAGCTGGACTTCATCAGAATTTTATAGAAACTGATTTTAAACATGATTTATTATGAAGTCAAGCAACATCAGCCAATCCAGTATTGATCTGTGGGCATGGTTGGGATCACTTACCCGCCAAATGTCAAATCAGCACCCAAATAAATAAGGATGCTACCATGAAGTAGGCGTTTCACAGAGTAATCGACTATCAAAACTACTAGTCAACCGTGTGTGGTTTTACCCTGGTGCAGTAATAAAGCAGTGGCAATGCATCTGCAGCAGATATACAGCTGGGGGCATTCTGAGAAGTTGTTGTTGACAAGTCATAGTTGTCATGACTAATTTTAACACTGTGCAGTGTGGGGCGCAGCAGGCGTGCAGCAAGAGCGAGAGGCAGAAACAAACATGGCTGCACGTCCCAATACTCAACTACAATCAACAGGCAGAAGTGCTTCACCAGAGCAGACGCAGACTTGTTGAACAATCATTTTCTACGTTATGCCATGTTAATGAACAGAATTTAACATATTTAGAGAAGGAAAGAGTCCCTGCAAGGAGCAGTCGCATTGCCCCTCCCCCAATTTGGAGAGTGTTGATTGTTGGAAAAGAGAAAGAATAACCAAGAAGATTTTTGTTGAGTTCTATTTTGTTTCTGGCGCTTTTGAATTACGTGTACGATGATTAAATTACTGTTTCTATGAATGGAGTCTGGTGGCTTTGGCAGGAGTGACATAACGGCTGTTTCTGGTCAAACAAAGCACTCTTGCTATATACTGAGAAATCAGATAATAAATGACCAGAATTCCTCCCATTTGTCCAGGACACTGAAATTATCCAGGACATTTGAGCCAGCACCACTCTGCACACGTCACTTTCATTGACTGCAAATGAAATACAGGGCAAGCTGAAATGAGTGAACAATTCAACAACACAGTATTGGACATTATTGTATTTGTTTATTTTGTGAGGTGTAGGTATGTGGACCTTTTAAAAGACATGTTAATGTCGAAATAATGTACTGGTATGTCTCTCGTATTGGTTTTCCCTCTTTTCTGGACATATTGCGCAAAAATAGATATTTATGGGTTCCTTTTTCATTCATTCATTCATCTTCTATACCCGCGTATCCCTTTCGGGGTTGCGGGGGGCTGGAGCCTATCCCAGCTAGCAATGGGCGAGAGGCGGGGTACATCCTGAACCGGTCGCCAGCCGATTGCAGGGCAACTGGGTTCCTTTTTATGAAGGAATAATCAAACATTATTTTTGGCCAATTTTGACAGCCCTGCTTAGTTACTTTCTGGGAGTAGCGACTAAAATGCAGCAGTCGTACTATGAAGAGGATTGTACTCTTGACTTTGCCTGCATTTGGCTCTGGTCTATGTTCCCTTTAAAAACTATAATATCTACTGCAAAAAGAATATCCCACAGGCTGATGCTGCCAGCACTATGCTTCACTGTGGACCTGGTGTTAGATAGGTGATAGGCTGTGGTAGTCCTGATACAGAGATCTCCACTACAGCTCAGCTATTCATTTTGTTCAATCAGACCACATCATCTTTTGGCTCATGCCCTCTGAAAATTTCGCATGAATTTCTGCAGACTCCAGGCATGCTGTCGTGACATTTTTTTCCTCCGCAGGAGTACCTTCCATCTGGCTCCTCTACTGCATAGCCCAGACTTGTGAAGTGTTGTACTTGGTGTACTCCTTCCAGAGGAATCTCTTCGAAGCTGAGGCCCTTTGTACTTCAGTCAGAGTTGCCCTTGGTTCCAGGTCAGCTTCCTGGCAAAGGTCCTTCGAGGTTGGGCAGTCAACCAGCCCACGGAAAAGTCCAGGTAATTTCACATCTTGGCCATTTTTAATGACAAAGTCTTATGTGCTCCTCCTGAATTTCTATGTTTTACAGACCTCTGTTTTCTCCCTGCCAGCGAGACAGCGTTAGCAGTTCAACACTGACGAGGAAATTCTGATAACAATGCTTTTCAGTTTAGTGCAAAGAAGCAATTAAGTGAACGTGTTGTAAACACACTTTTACAATAATGGTTGGTTTGCTTGATTGCTTTGCATTATTATATCGACTATTATTACATAAAATGGCATTTTACCAAAACACTCTGCTAATTTTCTGGTTAATTAATGTTGGGACTGTTTCCATTTATTTATTCAATATGTAAGGGGCCATGTAGTACAATAATAACACTAAATGTTGACATCACAACACATCAAATGAAATGCTGCCATTTGATGAAAACGATCTTGATATGGGAATGTGTTAATATTAAATCGATAACAATGACAGGCTTTGGATATTTTTAATCCCTCATCACACTGTATCAACAGCCAGTCAGTATGCAGTTGCAGGTCAAAGTACACATCCAGTTCTGACCGGAAAGCACTGTTTGAGGTAGCAATGAAGACGGTGGATGTGCATGTGGATGTCCTCTGGAAAAGAGGAAAAATAATGAGTGGAACCGAGGGGCACAAAGCAACTTTTGCTCTCTGTGTCGTTGCCTGCCACAAAGGGGGGGCTGAACTCCCTGCATAGACAATGGACAGCATCGTAACTTCAAAGCAGAGCCCACGGCACAGGGAATGAAACAGGATATACTTTACTGGAGTCACGATGCTCATTATCCATACATAAGTGCAACAAAAGGAACAACAGTGAGATCAATTTATCAAACACCTTTTGAACAGGCAGAACACAAACCTGCAGAAATGTGACTTCCTCAGCCACAGTAACTTGCCCCCTCTTAATCCACACCCGGTTTGTTTTGCACAGCCATTCTTTAATCTTTAAGTGCCTCCAAAACTGGCTAACATGACATCACTTATATGTTTGGATGCTTTCTTCAGTTATACATTCTCTTCATGCTATTTTCAACAGTATGTTTTCAGTTACTATGAAGTGTGTTATATTCTCCATTCTATTCCTGTTTTATGTGAAGCATATGATTTATTTGTTGTAAAGCACTTTGAGCCGAATTTCATGTATGAAAGGTGCTTCAGAAAATAAGCGCTGAGAAGGTCCACGATTATTAATTTTTTGTTGAAGACAAAGACAAGCCAGAGTGCCTAAGTTAGATTGTGGGGACGGACTTGCAGTGATGAAAAAGACGAAATCTCAACCAATCTCATAACAGCTTGAAACATGCTAAACTGGATGAGCTGCGAGGACAAATGTGCTTGGATACAGTTAACGCTCTTTGGAGTTTGGGTGCCCAACAAGCAGCTTTCACAAGACCACAGTCAGACAGAGACAGTGTTACCTGGTGGCTAAGAAGCTGAAACCTCATTCAGAAGGAGAATTTGTGAAGGAGTGTCTTGCTGCCTCTGTAGAGCTGCTAGCATCAGACAAAGTAAAATAGTTCCAAAGTGTCTGTTTGTCTGAAATCATTCATAGAGATAACGGGAAAACCTGATGTGGAAACGGTGTCGCACTGGCTTAGAAGTGTTCAAGAGACTGCTGAGTCATACACTGTCCACCTCCTCACAATAGCTGACAAATAGTGGGCTCACGCCTATTTTCACAGATGATTCAGTGGCTGACCAGGAGAAAAGCAGGGTGCGCTGCATTTTTGTCACAACATCTCAAGCCCTCTGGTAACTTGTGAAGTGGCACATGTCCAAGGCCCTGTCTCTTGAGTGTGGCAATTAGGGGTGTACCAATCTGACATTTTCAGTCCCGATACTGATACTTTGGCTTTAGGTTTCAGCCCATAGTGAGTACTGATCCGATGCCAGTGTTAAATCAATAAGCAGTATGTCTCAATGCGTGGAAGAGACTGGGATCATTCTTCTATGTGTTAGGCAACATCAGGCTTGACTTAAACATTACTCTCCTAACTTTGTAAAACAAAATGTAACAATGAAATACATAGATATACAAATGTACTGAAATGTTACGATATCTGATCAAGCTATTTGAGTCTGGTATCGGTACATCTCCACAGCATACAAGGCCAGCACCAAAGACAGCTGAGTCAAGTGAGGTCTCACTATCCCACAGTAACTTTAGCCCATGCATGGCATGTAGCCACGAGGAGACCACACACTCATGTCTGAGTGCTCCCCGTTCAATTTGTGTAGTTACTAAATGCTGAGTGTTCTCTCACACAACCAGAGCAAACAGTTGTTTTTAGATTTTTAAACTCTCAGCTCAGGTCATAGAGGATTTTAAAAAGACTTGATGATGTTCCAATAACATGTCAGTATAGAAAAGAGTTTCAAAGCAACTGCAAAACAAAATACCTACTCCTCCTTCCACTGTTTTTCTAAGCCCTCCCTCAAAAGTGCTACGCTGTTTTGAAAGATATCGGAATTATACGTATTTCCCAAAAGTCTGGATGATTCCTAGGAAAGGGGTTGACAGTAACTGCACAGCTAGACGTTATACAAGGGAATGAAAATAACTGCCAATGAACTATTTCTACTAACGACACATCAAATTTTGCTCAAAGGTGATTTTATCATTTAGAGTCTGTCAGGTCACAAAAACAGACCTAAAAACCATCGAAACAGCAGAACATAAAAGAACACAAGCGCAAAGAACATGAAAACAGTGGCAGGTCTAATGAAAAAGAGTAATGAACAAAATGGAAGAAAATATACATACCCATCAGCACAGATAACAGGTAAGTACATCAGCCATTAGTCGGGCTTAAACATTGACAGAAACAGACTGATTCATCTGTTACCAATTTAGCTACAACCCAAACTGCAAGAGCAGGAAAAACTTTGACGGGAGGGGGGCTTAAATGGATGGAAGCAGTGAATCATACTGTAGCCAAAGTCATCTCTAAAAAGGAATCATCTCAGGTAATGACCTCAAGACAACAGCCTCCTCTCTGACTCAGAATAATCAGTCCAGCAGAGCGTTAATACCAAGTCAAGACGAGGATAAAGAAACCATGAACAAAGAATGAGGTGTCCTTGCAGCTTCTCCAACTAAAGGTCAGAAATGGAGGGGTCAGCCATCGCTGTGAATCCTCTTCACTGTCACCACAGTCCTGCCTCTCTCTGTCAGGGCCCAGACCCCTCCAGTGGTTCCTGCTCCTCACTCTGCAGCTGTCATGATATTTACACACCTCCTCAGACACACAACACACATCAGCTACATCTTATTCACAGCAACACTCAAGTAACAACCCTCGAAAGCTCTAAATCACACAATGTAAAATGGATTTCTCTTCTACCATCAGGATCAGGAGTCGATACTAAATTGACTAATTAATACTTAATTGACTAATTCATATCAAATCTCCTTCGTCGTGTGAACTTTCTCAAGGAAGAAAAATGCTACCACTTAAAAACACCTTTTAGTAGGAGAAAACATCGGATTTATGCCAGTTTCTAATGAGTAATGCAATAAAAAGGTCTAAACAATCAAAATCACAGACACTGTGAAGATAGGTGTGCAAAGAGGAATTGAGATCTATGAGAAAACTGATCGAAGAATCATATATGTGACAAATTCTATTCAGAACCAAAGATCAAGCAATACAGACGTTTCAAAGTTCTTTGATCAAGTTAGAACCATGCAAAACAAGAAACAACCATAAAATACTTTAAAAAGACATTTGGTACTCCATAAACCTTAAAGGTCCTTACAGATTCTCAGTTATGCTGCCTTGAGTATCAATTTTAATGAAGAAGTCAATACTAACCAGGCTAACCATGCTAGCATTAGCAACTGCACACTCACACCCAGACAATCACTGAAGTAAAAAAACATTTTATTTGGCAGGACGTGCACAATACAGCATTGTTGAAAATTATTGATCCAGACGGATTATACTGACCCCGGCACAATATCCAGTTCTGGCATCATTTCAGTGAAAACACAAATGCAATGAGTACTACTCAAAAAGTTGTCTGGTGTATCACTGTCCACTGTTCCTGTTTGTATTTATTTTGGTAACTGATTCTTAAAACTATTTTTTTGTCATTTTGCCATTGATGATGTTTGTTTTTATCTACTCCGATTTAAACCTAATAACATTTATTCTACAAAAAATACATATAAAATCTTAGCTCAATAGCAATTAACTGTTTCTGTATTCAATTATAGACCATGTATCTTGGTATTGATTTGCCTGAGAGGGACACAAACACCTCTAATGCAAAAACAACGTCACAAGCTGTGGTTTAAAAACACTGTAACTGCTCTGTGTTATCCGATACTTGTTATTCCTCCTCATAGGAACACATTTCAGAACATTTCAGTGATCATAAACATGCAGTGTCTCAAATTGGTCTGAGCAGCAGGGTGGTAATGATGTAAGCCAGGAAGGATCAGCAGGATTTCATTCCTCTAGCTCTCATAAAACACTGTAAACACTGACAGGGGACACGTACAGATAATCAGGTAACCTTTGTGGGAGGTGGGAAGGTAACCGAATTCCATGAGAACAACACCCTCACAGCCCAACACAACCAGTAAAATCTGATCTCTACGTGAACAAAACCTGATTCAGGTGAGGGTTTTTCCACTGTGGAAAATGACAGGGTGGCTGGAAAGGCATGTTTATAGGGCAGCGCTAATATTAGCAAGCCTTATCTAGACAAACTGCCTAAGACTGAGGAAATGACAGAAAAGAGATCGCTGTGAGGTTCCATGCCATCCCCCAGGAAGTCATGGAAACTTAAGCAAATCGAACTGATGACCATCAAAATGACAGGGAAATCACCCAGGCTTGTCTGGGCCACTCAATTTCACTCTGATACTCACAAGAGATGGTGCGGATATCACCCCATAACCCATACAGCACAGGCTACTGTCAAAACTGAGAGAGATGTGGTTCACAGCTAACAAGCACCTGTTGCCTTTAAAATACATTCCATGAGCAGCTGAAGAAACGGCAGAAAATCTGTTTGAGTTGTTTCAGTACTTATCTGAGTAAGAACCATGTCTGCATAGTTTGTTTAGCACCTGAAACAAGCCACGAAACACATCAGGTTTCACAAGACGAACATATAGTATGCTGTTGTACTTTAAGGAATGAATATTCTTGCTTCCAAAAAGCAGTCCAGTGTTACCATTATTCTATTATTTCTGAAAAGCACACAAATGCTAGCATGTGCTATAAGGGCTTTAACAGCCACACAGCAGTTTAACAACTGAAGACTTCAAGACAGACAAAACAAGCCAGCAGCACCTCTAAAAAATTTCTTTTGACTAAAATTACATGGCAGATTGCTAAAAGTCAATTTGGACATTATAGACTTGATTCCGCAAGTGTGACTAATGGCAGAGAGAAAGAAGTCAAAGTGTACCTGCTGGGGGCCCTCCCCATTAACCATGGCTGGGGGTGGTGGTGAGGCCAGGATTGGGAGTTCAGGGCTGAGAAGCTGGCCGGACTCCAGAGGTGGGGTGTGGTCTGCCATGTCTCCCTCATTCACACCACTGAAGAGGTACTCCTGCAACAACAACACAGCTATCAATAACCACAATGTTCTACGGATGAGGCTTCTCTCCCCCCTATGCTAACATATAGTATGAGCACATCATCAAATACATTTTACAACATTGGGATGTGACTCCTTTTAAAAGACACAACTGTGCACAAAACAGACCATGATAGAATCATATTGGTCACTACGAAACATCTAAAACAATGTTGAGAGTTGCTGCAAGAACTCAGAAAGATTATGCAAATATTATTTGGATATGACTGTTGGGCAGTAAGACCCATTTGCAATCTTCCATGTTGGGAATTTTTTTTCCCTCCCATTTTATGATGACATAAAGGTCTATATTTAGTGATTTAATATTCTGCCTTCACCAGTATACAAGACATCAGGCATGAGGCAAATAACCTCAAAATGCACAACTGTTTCCAATTAAAAACATAGTGACAAGCTGAATGGCGCTGAGTGGAAATTTGACAAACATCATAACATCACAAACAACATGTCATTTTCCACTACCAGTCATGCAGAGGCAGAGTTTTCTTTAATAGAATTAAAGCATGCAGTGTAGGTAAAAGTAATCAGAAACTCCCAGTTGTATCATTATGGGAGTCTGTGATGTTTATTACTCCTGTTCAAATCTTGAATAGTCCATATGAAAAATCACAAACTCATATGGCAAGCCAAAGATATACCCAAAAAGAAGTTTATCTGAAGCAGTCTACTAGTGAGAGCTTATCAGTTTACTGTGATGTGATCCAAATGTGCTCTCTCAGTGTCTCTCAACTGTTGTTGAGATAAAGCAAACTAAGCTACTGTATTAACAGCAATAAATCACATCAAGATTGTAAACATTGAAAAGGGACCTCATGAGGTGCCATTACCCACTGCTGTAAAATGTGTTCTCACATCCTTCACATAAGAAACAAACACAAACATCCAAAAGCTGATCATGAAGGCATATACTGCCTCTTAAATTCGAGCAATCAAAGAACGCAAATCAACCAAGAGGGATTACACATAAACCCATGTCAAGTCAAACCCTGTGAGGGATCCAAGGAAGACACAGATGAGACTGCAATGAAATAAGACTAAAAAGCCAAAGGGCCGCACTAAGGACTGACCACTTGTGGAAAAAAACTTGTGAAAAGATTACATGACCCAGAAAAAATTCTATCAAGAACAACAGAACACCATGAGAGAAATGTAACATGTGTCCTTGAACCTAATTACAATCCCACGCATGCGCCCCTAAACCTCACAGTGATCTGGCTTATCTGTTCGCTTTAGCCCCTCCCCTCCTTAAGCTTAAACAACAAAGTCAGTTTACAGTGCGACGGTCAATGAACTGGCTTTAAGAGAGCTACTGCTACAGCAGACGGCCAACATTAGCCTGGAATCCCCAGCAGGCTTAGATGATGGCAGGCTCCTTCATTAGGCCTCCAAATCAATCACTGCAATCACTTACATTACAATCACATATTACTCCACAACATAAGACGACTTCAAGTAAATCCATGATCAAATCTAAAATGATCTATCAGAAACACACTCACAACAGTTACTAAGGGGTCAGTGAAAGGAGAAGTAACAAAGGAGGGATCCCTGATCACAGGCACTTCTCTTCTTTACAACTAACCACAAGTGGCATTCTATTGTCACACAGGAAATGAAGACCTGAATGAAGAGCTATTTATACATTTTCCAAATATGATATCACAAAGTGTTTTGTTATTTCCAGTTATTACGTACTTGGAGTTACCTGTGAAGATTGCACGAGTGCCATTTTACCTGTGATACAATATGAACCCATTGTGTGGGTGCCTTCCCCTCTTTGCTCCTATGCTTTCTTTAGGAAGAGATGTCACTATATGAGGTGCTGATAAATCATCAGAAATCACCAATACCTCCTACTAAAAAGCAGCAAAAATATCTATTTTATCCTTTTGTTAAACTCCCATTGGGTGCATTGTATTACAACCTACAGTACACACAGCCTTTCCTGTTGCAGCACAGATAACGTTACTTCTATATCGAGACTGTGGTCACATCTGTTGCTGCCCTGACTGTACATCATATTTGACTGTGGCTGAGAAATCAGTCCACACGGACACAACAGCTGTTTCTCAGTTACAGTTTTGGTGAAACAGGGAAAACACCCTGAACAGCTACAATAATAGGATATTCTGTGTAGCTTGTTTTTCCCCCCATTGTTAAGCAATAAGTTAGACAAAGACAAAATTATGATAACAAGGAAGGAAAAATAAGTGTTCACGTGTAACAATGATTTGGGAACTCTGCTTGCTTGGCCAGTTTCTAGTGACGATTAAAATGTATCCAGGTTTTAAGATTTCTATGGCAGCTAGCTTCAACACGGTGTAACAGCTGGTTATCCTTTTAATGCAAGTAACGTAATTTCACTTAGCCTTAGCGTCAGCCACTAAGCTAACCCTATGGCTCCATTAACCGTATTCTTACCAAATCTAACAACTAAAGACACGAACTCGGTTACATTTAACTTGTCACTCAGTCAATGTTCAGAGGAAATGCTCCTTATTTGACGTAGCTAACGTTACGTTAACATGGCTAGCTACCTCGCAGCCAAGACAATTGTTTACTCTCGCTACAGGTGTGTTTAGCGTAACGTCTTAGCTGTTCTTTATCCGAGTGCAACATAACATTGCAATCAGATAGTTAACACACGACAACTTTAGATTTTATTTCAAGTTCCCTTGAGAGACACCGTTAATTCACGGTAACGTTAGACAGCAACACAAGTGAGTTATTACCAATAGCGCAGCTTACGTTACTCACTCAGTCAGTCGACACAGCAGCAGTGACGTTAGTCTGACACGCCGATGCACAGTGATGATTCTTATGCAGCTCTCCCCGAAATGTTGAACGTCAGCAAGCTCGGATGACCAGCTACTTTCTGCTACACCTAAGACGGATAACTTGCTAGCTACCTAGATAAACACAAGACACGGCAAAATGTGACATGCTAGCGTTAGCTTCCTAATGCTACCTAGCTAATAGTTAGCAAGATGAAGATGTGCTTTACTCGCTATATGAACGACGATCGCTCGCACTGGCGACACCTAAAACAGACCGAAGTAACAAGCGAGCAACAGTGACGATGCCAAGTATCGATAATGTTAGCCTAATTGCCAATTTTATCGAGATAACTTTCCATCCAACCCTGCTCCTCGCATAAAAGTCAGGAATTTCGCCATTGCTTGCAGGGCTATGTGCGCATGCGTATTACAGCAAATCATGACGAATCCCAAATTCCAAGATAGCTAAGATGAACATAATATTGTCACATTGTTTGTATTATGTTAGGATCATGGACGTGGTACTTAGCCTGTGCAATTAAAATTAACTTTATCCGTCTACCTACGTTTTCATCGTTTTAAGGAAGACTTTAAGGTTGACGTGTCTGTGAGCGGTTTGTCCACCAAGTCAGTCGAGAATCATGTCTGTGAGCTGAAACTGAGAACACCACATTTGCTTCACGTATGTGATCCTGCAAGGCCCAGTGTCGCCGTGCCGTGCTGCCGATATCCTCAGACAACGCGGAACAGGTACCGGCTTCTTTCTGGAAGTTTCCGGTCCACCTTAACAGTATCAGCTCGTCTTTAAAGGGTGCAATTGGTATTCATTCATTTTCATTTTCCTGTACAGAAACTGTAATTACCGTACTGGAATAATAAGTAGGCATGCCTTTAAATAAACTGGAAATAAACACATCAAAAATCAATGTTCAACATTAGCTTAATGGACAGTTTTACAATTTGTTGCTTTAAATTACTTATGTCAATCGCATGGTTTTATCTTAGCCAAGAAACAAACACACATCTAATAAGTTTGTAATGTACCGAGCTGCAATTTGTCCACCCAAAGGTGCCCATGAAAATGGAAATGTATGTATTTGAAAATGAATAAATTCTTCACATTTTATACTTACCAACCCATATGATTTTATCTTAAAATAAAATATGTGCATGTCAAATGAGGGTTTTTAAAGCTTTGGCATCATCAAGTGCAATGTGTCACGCACTGACATGCACAAAGACTGAGATACCCATGGCTCCACCTGCTGGACCTTATAAAGGCGGACCGTGCTGTTTCTGCAAAGAAGCTGAAGTGAAAAGAAATTTTCTTCCACAAAACTGTTCAAAACGTAAACAAAGCTCACTTTCAGATGACAGCTTGAGGCAAAGAATTGACTGTTGTTTTCTATAGACATATGTGTCTTATTATCCCTCACAGCATTTGCTTTTTCTGTTTTCTTTGCAGTTTCTGTAAGTAGAGTTAGGTGTTTGATGTTTCTGATAAACAGGCATTATACAGATGTGTAATAAAGTATTTAGCAGCATAAACAAAACCAAAAAACAAATTGACCTCATGAAGCAAAAGAGGATGATATAGGGCACAATACACAGAGTCATTTAAAAATAAAAATAGTCATGGAAATATAGAGAAATTGTCATGAATGAACCTACATTTGATGCATCTGATGATATATAGACAGAACATATATAAGTGTTATGATGCTAGAATCAATACAAGTACATATAAAAATTAAATAAGCTGCATACCATTTCTCCAACTCATTACCCAAAATGTTTTAAAGTCAGGCCTTGAAACACTGTTGCTTCCATTTCTTCCTAAAATCAGTCAAACATTATGTGACTTATGTGAAATACTAATTACTATTTGTCATGGATTCTAAAGTCTATTGTCATTTTTAATATTAAAAATCAAGAATGATATATTATCGAACTGCTTTTAAAAATAATGAGGAAAAAAATCCACGTATTAAGCACTTTTATGCTGAGAACAACCTCTCAAAACCCAAAGTCTATAACTAATAGTTAGATAATGGTAATCGCTCTTGTTGGAAAGCCCTTGGTATTTTTGGCAATAATAAACATGTGAGGTTCCCAGCTCCGACGTTCTGTGAACGCACCACCTGACTACAGGAAGTAAGGTGGTGTTGTGTGTTTTTCTCAGTCGGTGGTGTAGCGATCAAAGCTAACTACACCAAGGTGCAACCACAGCGACTGACATGAAACAAGACCCGCACCAGACTGCCAAGATGACTGCATCAGCAACTTGATTCGCCAAATATGTTGGCTGACATTTTTTCAATTTTCGGTGTTCATTTATCAGAAAACGACATCGCGGACGAAACACTAGCTAGAACAACAGCAAGGTAACGTCAGTAGTTTAAACCATCAGCACCTTCCTGAAGCAACAACACCCCTCACGCTAACAAGTTTAATAGTTTTTTGTTTGATAGTTTGATCGTTACGCTGCCGCTGATGCTACTACTGATACTACATTAGCAAAATTGATGCCGCTAGCTTGTAAACTCAGACTGCAAGTCTTAGAACGCAACACAACTAGTTTGTTTTGCGTTGTTTACTTGTGTCCTCTTTGGCATTTGTTGATTTGAAGTGCTGGACACATCGTTACATCGGTGTGTGGTTGCAGAGGGTGGCGTTCATAAGGTCTTGGCTCATATAAAGAGCGACTTCATGCTATTGTTCACTGAGACACAATCAAGTGTTGCCACATGTTACAGTAACTTATTAAAAAGGCCATTTCAGAGCGTTCTGACACTTTAATGTTCTGCTCGTGATAGAGTCGAGTTTTGCGCGCCTGGCGCTTATTCAGCTGGAAATTGCTTCATAATCTCAGTCATATTAAATATGCTATTCCCTCTAAATGCCTTTTTACCTAGTCTAATATGCGTTTGCACGAAGGCACTCTTACCTAAGGAGACACGTAGGTTTCATTAGCAAACACTGATTTTGGAAAAAGACTCAAGATGATATTTAATCTCTATTAAATACATAGCCCATGAAATCTATTTCTAAGTGTATGTGGACTGCTTACACCAGCCTGTGAAGATAAAGATGAAGGTTGGAAAGAAGAGTGCATCCTTGACACGTGGTTTGGCCATTTTACTGGAAATATTTAATTAAGATTTAGATATGATCACATAAAGACACATGCAGAGGTGATATACGCATTCTGTCAGTAAACACGGGTTTACGTCACTCAACAAACATAATCTGTCTGCAAAACTGGGCTCAGAGCCCAGTTGCTGTCTGAGTTGGGCACTGTTGAGACACTGAAAACCTCGTTGGATAATTTATCTTCCCTGTTTTTTACTTTATACATTTGTTGGTACAGACCGGACAATTCTTAATGTCCATTTACTGAGTGCTTCCTCTTGGCATACTCATCCTGCAGTCAAGTTTGGCCTTCTTTTGGTCTGATTTTTGCCATTTTCTATTTCCTAATAACTGTACTAACAACAGCAACAACAACAACAGCAGCAGCAGCAGTTTGTATGCAATCTAGAATTTATTAATTGGAGCAGAAGTGACTTTGATACAAACAATTCCTGCTTGATTGTGACTCAGCATTTTACTTCACTTTGTTATTTTTTTTGAGACATTGTCCAACAATGCTTTGGTAAGGGAAGAAACACGTTAGAAGAAGACTCTTTGATTCTCATCTTTCCATTTCCTTTTCTCCATCTTTCTCTACACTATATATACTTTGAAATAAATGTCTGTATGAGTCACATTCACATCTGTTAAACAGCTTTTTCTCCTCATTTCACAGCTGAGTAGTATGCTGGACGTGGGGAAGTGGCCAGTGTTTGCACTCCTTCCTCCTGAGGAACTACGGCTTATCCGGCAGGCTTGTGTCTTTGGCAGTGCTGCAAATGAAGCCCTCTATGTCACAGTTAATGATGAGGTAACACTTAGGCTTTAAGCAAGGGTGCTTTAATCCCCTCGTTTACATTAAGATGTGTTGTAAGACTTGACAGTCTCCTTTCACAATATAGGTTTGATTATTTCGTATTTGGAGGTGGATATAAACATGCTGCAGGCCTCTCACTCTCCGGCTGACACAGGGTGCAGTTCCAGGCACAGGGATAAGCAGATAGAATGAGGCTATCTTTAGCTAATACCCAAGCAAGCTCCATTTTTATCCTGTTGAAAGGTGTCGAGCATGCTTCATCTTGCAGCCCTTGCTCGTGTGTTTGTCCCTGTGGCCCAAACAGTTTATGTTTTGGAGGATTCATTTGATCTGTAAATAATATGTTGGTGGATTTCACTTAAAATAGTGGGTTACATTATGTTCCCCACCATGTGAGTTGATATTATTTCATACGGCTCACACACATTCTGGGAAATCAGATCTAGAGGCTAAAGGCTACATTTTGGTTGCAGTAGTCTTATTTGGACTTGAACGGTGCTCAAATGATTAGTCCGTTAATCATTTAGTCAACTGACACAAAATTGATTGTCAGAACCTTCTTGGCATTGTGAAATTGCGAAAGAAAATTTTCCCTGTTTTCTGAAATTTTAGAGAATCTATACAATGAATCAAAAAACAATTAGCTATAATGAAAATTTCCTTATTCAAAATTCATTAGGGGACACTAAGAAATGACTTTTCACACATTTGACTTTTCCATTATTTAAAATCATAATTTAAGTCCTAGTAATGGAGTGCTGATATTATTTAGTTTCCTCCCAGTATGCTGTCTCACTCAGTATTTTGTGTTTGCTGATGTGTCTGTATTTATCAGTAAACATCAGACTGTAGCGTTTATAAGTATCAGCACCATTTGAGGGATGTTTGGTCTCTGCAGGTTTTTGCTCTGGGTACCAACTGCAGCGGCTGTTTGGGGCTCGGAGACCTTCAAAGCACGATTGAGCCGCGCAGAATCGATGTCTTGTGTGGAAAGAAGATTGTGTCCCTAAGCTATGGAACAGGACCGCATGTGGTTATCGCTACTGCAGGTAATCCAGTTCACAAAACTTCTGTTTGTCCCTGAGAGGAAATTTCCTCAGGAGGAATAGGAATGACATCACAAATAACAAGTTGATTCGACTTCAACCCCCAAAAAGTTGGGACACCGTGTAAAACATAAATAAAACAGAATGTGATAATTAGAATGGTTGTACATACAAACCATAACCATTAACCAAACCTTTAACAGCATCTGGAAACACTGAATGTGAAGTCAACTGCTTCTTATCTATTAATAAAATATTAACCACTGTTTGCTGGTTGCTGTGTAGATGGAGAGGTTTTTGCCTGGGGACACAATGGCTACAGCCAGCTGGGCAATGGGACCACCAACCACGGACTGACCCCTGCCCTCGTGTCCACCAACCTCCTCAACAAGAGAGTGACAGAGGTGGCCTGTGGCTCCCATCACACTATTGCCCTCACAACTGATGGAGAGGTAAGTTCTGCCCTTTCTTTACTTTCTTTCTGCTTAATCTCTGTTTACTGGGACAGTGAACATTTATCTCTGTGTTCAGGTGTACGCATGGGGTTACAACAACTCAGGCCAAGTAGGTTCTGGGTCCACTGCCAACCAGCCGACACCACGCCGGGTCAGCAGCTGCCTGCAGAACAAAGTGGTGGTTAACATAGCCTGTGGTCAGCTCTGCTCCATGGCTGTACTGGACAATGGAGAGGTAATGGGTCACATCAATCTGCAGATGTTTATGACGAGCATGAATCAGTGCTATCAGTAGGTCAGCGTTTTGGCACTCAGGAGCATTGACTGCTGCAAATGTCTATCACACCTGAGCATAAAATGTTCATGAATGAAGCAGTTTCTACATGAGAGCCATTTTACCCTAACTTAACTTCCCCATGCACCCAAAAGTCCCTGTTTCCTCCACGAAGAAGACAGTGTTCATCACAGTTTGTAGTCAATGAGTTTCTTGCACTATTAGATTTTTACCGTGTTTAAAATATGCAAATAAAAGCTAATGTAGGCGTGAACACAATTAGCCCTGAAGAAAAGCATCCCTCACTAATGCCCTGATGTAGCATTTGCAACGTCCAAATGTGTCCCCTGTCTGTAGATCTATGGCTGGGGCTACAATTGCAATGGGCAGCTGGGTTTGGGCAACAATGGAAACCAGCAGACCCCATGCAGGATCGCCGCTCTCCAAGGTGTCAACATCGTCCAGGTAAGAGCTTACAGAGAGATGAATCTCATAAAGCTCCATTTTTCATTATTCATTTGAGTCAGTGCTTAATTACTCTCTTCCTTGAATTGAACAGGTTGCCTGTGGATATGCACATACATTGGCCCTTACAGATGAGGGGTTTGTTTACGCCTGGGGAGCCAACTCGTATGGGCAGTTGGGAACGGGCAATAAGAGTAACCAAGCTCTCCCCACTCTAATAAACACAGACAAGGAGAGGTTAGTACTTTATTTTTACCCCTGCCTCAATTAGCAGCGACACCTCTCTGCCACCACAGCGGGTCACTGAGGGTCGCGTGACAAGATCCTGACAGATTCATGTTTTTCAGTCTGTGTTGGTAAATAGCAAAGCGAGTAAAAGATGATCTCATTTCCAAGTCATGAAGTTAAAGATGACACATTTCTTCAACAGCTTCAGCAAGATTACCTTTGTGTTTCCATCTTTTACACATTTAAAATAACATAAAAGGGAAGCTAATGTTTGGGCCCCCTGCATGGTCAGTACTTACACACATGGGGTGCTTGTAAATGCTTTTTGTAGCTCGTTAAATGTCCTTCAGTTCTTGTTTGGGGGATTTTTGCCCATTCTTCTTGCAAAAGGCATCTAGCTCTCAGATTCTTGGGCCATCTTTCACGCACTGCTCTTTTGAGGTCAGTCCACAGATTTTCGTTGATGTTAAGGTCGGGGGACTGTGAGGGCCATGCCAAAGTCTTCAGCTCATGCCTGTAGAGATAGTCCATTGTGGGGTTTGAGGTGTGTTTTGGATCATTATCCTGTTGTAAAAGCCATCCTCTTTGTATCGTCAGCCTTTTTACAGACAGTGTGATGTTTGCTGGTATTTGATTGAATCTATTCTTCCCTCTGCCAGTGAAATGTTCCCTGTGCCACTGGCTGCAACACGAGCCCAAAGCATGATCGATCCACCCCTGTGCTGAATAGACGGAGAGGTGTTCTTTTCATGAAATTCTGCACCCTTTTTCTCCAAACATTGCATTGCTCATTGCAGCCATAAAGCTCTGTTTAACTTTTCCAAAGGCTTGTTTCGATGTTGCCCTGCAAACGTCTGACATTGAATTTTGTGGTGAGGACGTGGAAAAGGTTTTCTTCTGATGACTTTTTCATGCAGGTCATATTTGTGCAGGTGTTGCTGCACAGTAGAACAGTGGTCAGAGGAGGTCTGAGGAGTCACAGTATTTCTAAGCATTGAAATTATCACCTGACCTTTCGTAATGACGATTGTGATCAAGCTATAGCCCCAACATGCTAATTAAGGTGAGAGACCTTGGTAAAAGTTATCTCAGAGCTCAAATCTCTCGGTGTGGCCACACTTTTGTCTGCCGCTCTTTTCCTTTTGTTCCCACTAAAATTTTACAAAACAAAAATAATGCACTAATCTTGCTTAAATACCCAAGAGGATGTTTCATCTTTAACTTTATGAATATATATTATATTAGCCCATCTTCCTCTCTCTTAGCTGTTCACAGTACCAGAATGTTTGATCAGGGATGCCCGGACTTTTGCCTGTCACTGTATGTGCTTTAACATCACAGAGTAAAAACGGAGTGATGTCTGGCTCTAGAGTCAGAGTGTTATGAAAGAAGCATTGCTCACTGTCAAAATCTGCTTTTATATGTCTGTGATAGAATGCCTCCTTTGCCCCTCAGCCACATTTGACTTATTTCAACATACAGTCTGCACAAGAAGGCTGTATATTGTCGCACTTTATGGTTTGAGTTCTGTTTTTGTCCTCAGGATGGTGGAGGTGGCTGCATGTCACACCAGCCACACGTCAGCGGCCAAGACCCAGAGTGGGCAGATTCTGATGTGGGGTCAGTGTCGAGGTCAGGCTGTTGCCAGCCCCCACCTCACCCATTTCAGCAGCACAGACGATGTGTTTGCTTGCTTCGCCACTCCGGCAGTCACGTGGCACCTCCTCTCAGTAGGTAAGAGTGATAGAGGAATGTAAAGATTTACCGTTTTTCATGAAACATTTAATATTGTCCCATTTACTCAGACTCAACTAAGCAGCGCAGAGACCACATGTTTGTCATAGGTGAAAATTCCTGGAAGTGGTCTGAGAAATAAACAGGATATTCTGTTTCCTGTCCACATCAAACCGTCATACGTGTGCTAATTTATCTCATGGAAGTCAAATGACACTGAGGAGCATAAACACGTCAGTTTGAGATCTTCATTTTGAGATTCACGCTCCATTTTGTTGATGACATCCGTCTGAAAAATCTGTGAAACTAACAAGCGTCTGGAGTGTGATCTGTTTCAGTCTGTTACATGTTCAACTGTAGTGTTGGATGAACAGTGACTCCAATTAAATCTGTGATTGCCTTGAATTTCATTTTTTACAAAGTCTGGTAGAGAGAGTCATACATACGAGGTCAACATGCATCATTTTTAATTGTAATACATGGGATGGTGATAAAACAATGCATTTGCTTACCCTGTGCAGAGGCGTGCTGTATGTTTTTAAAGACAGGTTGGCATTTCACAGTAAACAAAAAGAAAACTTTCTTTCCTTTATTTTTGCCAGATGGTGATGACTACCTGACTGTTGCCCAGTCTTTGAAGAAGGAGTTTGACAGCCCAGAGATTTCAGACCTTAAGTTCTTGGTTGATGGGAAGTGTATCCATGTTCACAAAGCCCTGCTGAAAATCAGGTACGGAGCACATTTTCTGTCATGTCATGAATCAGCCTCACCCTCGGATAGTTTTTTCCTAGGATGGCGAAGACATGACCTCCCCCACTCTGCCTCTGATTGGCCTACCCTGATATTCTTACCTAAATTCTAACCAATCTCACTCCTGCCTAAACCTGACTAACCCAACCAACGAAGACAATGAGTAGTAGCCAATCAGAGGCAGAGTAGAGCGGGTTGCCACTCAGTGTTTTGATGTCAGGATAGAGTATAAGTTGTTTTATTTATACTTTAGATTTGCTTCTAGTGAGATTTAATGGAGTCTGTGTAGTGACTTTGCAGTTGTAAACATAAATACATCTTTAAACTTGACTCTCTTTAAGAGATGATTTCCCTTCCTTCCTCACCAGAGCAGCCTGCTTCTCCATACTGACTTTCATTTTCGTCACTTGAGTGTATTTTTCACATTCAGATGTGCCTGATGAGCCATGAATACGCTTGGTTTACCACACTGGGATTTTTAGAGGAACAGAAACATACGTACAAATCATTTTGTTAAATATGGAGCCATCACCACAGCGAGCACACGGAGCCATCTTTCTGTGATAATGAAGTCAACTCGTTACCTATGGAAGGCTGTGTTGCCTATATTTAATCTCCATCTGTGAGTCAGTCTTTCCTGTTAATGTCATGGGGAAGCAAAGACAGACCTATTGTTTTCCGCTTTTCTTTTTATAACCACACTTGGACACAGAGTATCTGCATTGCAGTCCCTTGCTCTTTTGCACTGTCAGGAGGAAGGAGCCAGACTGTCTGCGCAGTCAGCCTTAGTGCACATGCTCACACAAATATACAACCGTGCAAAGCGCCTGCTTTGGCAAGATCACGTGCAGATGATACGCTAGAGAATGACAGCTTGTTTGTTCAACCATGTGCTAAGAGGAAATGATAGAGAGGTAATGTTTTGAGCCACTGGAGATGAGCAGTTTGGGAAAATGTAAGAAAGAAAATGGTAATCAGTATTTATAATGCAGAGGGCCATAAGGTACGAATATGAAAAAATAGAGGGGGCTGTATTTGGTTAAAAGTGCCTCTGCTTTGCCTCAGGAAGTGTGTTATGGCAATAAGATGGAAGTTAGTCCTAATAATATATTAATACTTTGAGTTTTCACATTTTGACACAGTCTAACAGTAACAATTTCAGTTTCTTAAAAAAGACCCAAAGATGTTTCTGTATACTTGTTCAAGGTTGTCAACGTATATAGTGGTGGGATGCACTTTTGGGATGCACCTGAGTAGTCTGCCCCTTTTCTTCCCTCTCCAGGTGTGAGCATTTCCGTACATTGCTGAATGAAACAGATGAGGACGCCATAGAAATTCACCAGTTTTCATACCTGGTGTACAGAGCCTTTCTGGAGTACCTCTACACAGACACTATTAACCTGCCACCAGAGGATGCTATTGGTAAGCCTAGACATGGGCTGCAGTCCTTAACACCCTTAATGTACACTAGACACTAGAAAACTTTGAAGTAAGTCCTAAACGCCCTCATCTGTGTACTGTTCTTGTGTGTGCAGGGTTGCTAGACTTGGCCACGTTCTACCGAGAGACGAGGCTGAAGAGGTTATGCCAGGAAACAATCAAGAGAGGCATTTCTGAGGAGAACGCCATCACTCTGCTCTCAGCTGCTGTCAAGTATGAGGCGCGGGTAAGCTTATAGCCCCTAACACAGTCAGACTCCATGATGGTGGGGGCCTTCTAGTAGCTAGTCGCTACTAGTAGCAGTAGCTAGTCAGTTGTACTCCTCAGCACTGACCAGACAGCCCTCTTCATTTTTAGGACCTGGAGGAGTTCTGCTTCAAGTTTTGCGTCAACCACCTAACCGCTGTCACGCAGACCCAGGCCTTTGCAGACATGGACCATGACCTGCTCAAGAACTTCATTAGTAAAGCCAGCCGCTACGGGGCCTTCAAAAACTGACTGGAGTGCCTCTGTAGTGATGATGAAGTCGACACGATGAGGTTTAAGCTCACCGAGGTCCTGAGAGTCGACCCTAGACCAAAATAAACACCAGGCTGATCAGTACTTCAAAGCCTTGTCGCTGGTGACGGTAACTCTGGAGAAGCAAAAGGTTTAAGGTTCCACCATCTAACTGATGCTTCTGTTACTCCCTTAAGCCTAGACCAAACACAGTGGTTGCTTGGAGCGTAAATATTAGGTTACACCACTCAGTCAGTCACAAGCAGACAGTGCAGAGGCAGAATAGAAAGATGTGCCACAGCGGCGCCTGTCTGTCCTCTTCGTGTAAGTGACAGTACGCTTGGCGAATTTGGTGTCTGATTTGTTTGTTCAAGCTAGTCAACAAACGCATGAGCTGCAGGCGGTTGCCTCACAGTAACAATGTTTTAGCACACTTCCTGTTACCACTTAGTTACGGGCAGTGTTATATACAGTGTTTTACTGTAGCACGTTATGTCTGATCAACAGTGAGAGGAAGCGACCAGCAAAGCCTGATGAGCCATGAATCGACCCTTCACAATGTGCTGCTTTTCTTTGAAGCCTTGATTCTCAAACTGTCTGGATTGAGAAGTAGTATTTAATGAGGAAAAAGCTTCTTCTGTTTTGGAAAAACTGCAGCTTACGTATGACACCTTTTTTTTTCAGTTAGAATTTGTGTCTGATCAAAGAGAATATCTGTTCTCTTGTATAAGTTAGTGTTAAATTTTGCCACTTTCTATTGTCTTGACTAACCTTTGCACTGTTTTGCTGTAGACAGCTACTTTGGCCACCATCAGCAAACTGGACCTGCTGCATTTTTACTTGTGGTCGGACTGACACTCTCTGTGCAGCTGCAAACAGTGTCTGACTCACCCAAGCATATTGATTCCCGTGCAGCCTGTCGGTGATGTTACGCTGTAGGTGCAAATGATGTTACAGTTGTGTTTCATTGCAATCTGGTATGTTTACAAAACTTTGGTTGTTTTTTATTACGTTTGCAGCAAACTTGTGGTTCTTTTTACAAGTGTTTCTTTATATCTCTCCCCTGGTAGCGCCTTGCAGTAATGAAGTAGTGCTGGCTTAGTGTATTTGCCAACTGACTGTGTTGAATAAGTCTCATATAGGACCACAAGGTGTTTAAGTGTAGTTACCAGCTAATTCCACATTAAATTCCTAAATCTGTCTACATAGAGTGTAACAAAATGCTTTTACTTTAACAAGCCAATTATTGTATTTTTAGAACATTTTGATAATTACTAAAATGCCTGTGTTCTCATTTTCTATGGAAAATGCTGTAAGCTGCTGAGAGTGGCACTGATGGTAACATTTGATAATTTAAATGTATTAAAATGAATAACTACGTCACTTGATGTTTGTGTTATTGCTGTGGTTTGCGGTCTGCTATGGCATCATTAAAATCTTTGACATACATGTATACACAATGTGAAATGTTGAAGAAAATATTCAGCCCATACAACACCATGTTTGCGCAGATGTGCAGCGAACTTCAAGCTACAAACACAAGTACTGTGATAGATTTCTTGCCAGGTGCAGTTTAAAGCCATCGGGGGGCAGTGTGTTGCACTTGAATGTGTTTGCCTCCTCATCTGTTTCCGCTCTGAAATTCAAGCTGTACAAGCTGAGGTTTTCACACCTCATGCCTGAGCTGCCATCAAGTGCTTTCACCAAACTGTTACTTATTACTCATCTGCATATTACAGTTGCTCTAACGTAAGCGTTGGAGCAACTGTAATATTACTGTTGTGTCATTTCTAGTCAAAGTGGTGGCAATGATTTGAACATGTATGATGACACATGTTTGCACATTTAGATGTAACAGGCACTTATTCTATGTGTACATTTGTTTCCTGAAGTGCAGTTTTACAAGTGTCACATCATCCAGTCAGAGTAACTGGACACCTGACATGATAAGGAAATCCAATACAACTGCTGTGTGGTAAATAATACATTTGCGAAGTTGAGAGTATTACATTTTTTAGACTGTCACAGAATTGAGTGTTGGTTTTACTGTCATACAGTACGTTTGGACAAATTTTGATAGAAGGCAGATCAGCGGCGCTCAGATAATGATTCAGTTACTCGTTTCCAGCTGATGACTACCCCTAAACAAATGATAATAAATTTATGTGCATACAGCTCCTTTAATTTTGCATTACAGTTGCCAGATAACACATTTTATTACAGCTTATTGGGTGTCTCTAAGAGTAGGGGACCTTTTTCATAGTGTAGTATGCAGAATTAGGCTGTCAGCAGGTTAATATGTTATTATGTATAAAGCCTAGTGTTTACATAGAACGTCAGGGAGTGTGCACAGCTGCCAACAGTACCTGGCACCTGGTACTCACACCATTTATGATCCCCCCACGCCATGACAAAAATGTGCTCTAAATTCAGTTTGTCAAAATGAAGCCCTTTAATTTTCCTTAAAAAGAAGTATTTTCATCTTTTACTTAAATGAGAACAGCACTGTATGAAAAAATGCTTAATTACAGATCGGAGCTCTTAAGTATTCACAGCAACATGTATTTGTGCGTGAGAAACATGCCAAGTTACAAGTTTCCATGTTAACATGACATTGGGTCCAATACTTCCACGTGAAATATAAAAATAAATAGCATAAAATGGAAATACTTAAGTACAGTCATGAGTAAATATAATTCTATTCTTTCTACCAACTTTATTTTCTCTGCTTTAAGATCAAGAACTGCCCACATGCTTTCTGCTTTGAGAGCAGTTTGGTCTGGTCAACAAACACATCATTGCCCCCCTGTCGATGGCTTAAAATGTGGCCTGTTGTTCTGATAGGAGACGGCTGCACTCCTCTTTTCTCAGTTGCTCTGTGTGGCTTCAGTGTGGTTGCGCCTTTACTCACCACTCTTCGATCACCGTGGAGTGATCACACCACATCCGCTTAGCACACCAGTTTTACGGCAAAAATAATATGCTAGTTCACTTTTTTTGAGTTTCATGCCCTTGTTTGTGAAACTAGTAAACAAGAAGCTGGCTTGTCTTTCCCTCAGAAATAACTGAAATAGCATTCTGCATAGTTATTCAGGCATGCAGTATGGTGTGTTTTACCCCCAAGACGAAATTAAAATCAGTGGTCAGCTTGCACAGGATGGCAGCAAGCTGTGAAACATGTAAATGAACGGTAAGGCAGGAAAATGAAACCATTTGCATGGCTATTCCCAGTAAGTGAAGAATTGCTCAATTCATAGAAGCCAAGATTTATCCAGAAAAGCAGAATGACGACCAAGGATTTTAATTCCAGGAAACTGCACAAAGCTATTCATGTTGATTTTCAGTAAAGCAGAACTTAATACTTTTGGTTTAATTGCATCTGAGTCTTGGAAACAAGTAGTCTACAATAAAGATCCAAAATCATCAGGTACTGATTCATAACCAATCTGGTCTCAAGTATTTTTCTAACACAACAGGACCCCCTTACATTAAACTTGTACTTGATGGGATTCTTATCTGTACAGGAGAGCTCATCACCTTCGTAGCTTGACTGGAAGCCGTATAGCTGAGACAAAAACAGATGACAGAAGGAGAAAGAAAACAACCAGGTAAGCAATGACTTTCCAAACAATCACTGTAGCACACAAAACAGTGTTCTGCAGGAGAAAAACAGCTTCAGGGGCTCGGGGAACTTTTTTGTGTGTGTTTCCCATGTCACGCACCGTGTCTGTGGGCTGCTTGTGGTGCAGGCAGAGCTAACAATAGCTATAAAGGTCACGGAAACCTCACAGAAAACTGATGAAATAACACAAAATAAAACAGATGCAAATTTGACTTTTCCTTTCGGCTGGGTTGAAATGAATAACAGTGCCTGAATGCACTTAAGTATCTACACAAGGATGTACATCACTCTGGAAAATAGATGTCTATTATTAATTGATTCTAATTCTAAAAACTGTGAGTGTACTTTGTTAATGGTGTTCACATTTCATGTTGTCTGAAGATGAACACTTGGCTGGACTGTCCTTGGAGAAGTAATGGCCCTGCCACAGCAGGAAGAAGCTCACACAGAGGAGAAACAATATGTGTAATATTTTACAGAAAACCTTTACTTGCATATACTGCCATGTCAAGTATGGGTTTCAATCTCAAATGATTTCTATATTTTAAAAAGAGACCGTGAGAGACTTCCTCCTCATCTCCAAAATACAGTAAATGTTACCTTCCTTTTCTGGCCCCCACTAGATTAGATACCAATGAGTGACTAGAGAACAAATCTTCATGTCATATCTAAGATAAGATAAAATAAGCACTTGACAACTTCTCATTGAATGGTTTAGTGGCTCATATAAATGTGTGTGCACAAACAGCCTGTGGCTAGTGTCCATTTGTGTTTGTGGAGAGAGTGTTGGGGCTTTGGTGTGGTAAAAAAAAATTATAAAGACAAGTTGAGTTTGTAGATATGCAGTAAAAGAGCTTTATATAATACCGTACAAGCAATCAGCGGTTGCAGTGGGGGAGGGTGAAGTATTTGTGGGTGGGGAATATTTGTTTTACAAAGCCGTCAAAAGCTTTAAGTTGATAAGGTAGTGTGGGGGAGCACAGTGCTGCTCTGAGACCCACAGCACACTCTTTTCTTGTGTTTTTCACGTTACTCGAGTTTCCCTTTTGTAATAAGTTAAACCATAGGTGCAAAGATTTTTTTTTTTCTAAGAGATTATGAAGATGACGATAATGAAGTTAGAGTTTCCACTATCTTTGTATTGCTTATAGCTCATGCATTAAATCTGGAGAGAGATCATAAAGTCTCAGTGATCAAACAAGCGCTTCGCTTTTGTGCATTCTCTGCACATTTCTCTCTTTTTTTTCGTGCCAAAAGATATGTGAGATTTGTGTCAGCGCTCTGGTGTGCACCTACTTTGGGTTACTGTGGCCCAGAACACTACCTTGACCTTAGTGGTTTGGGTAGGAACTGCAGTTTTGCTGGTTTGTACCAGTTTCACTTGTGGTTTGCTTGTTTGTGAACACCAGCACAACATTTGTGTGGCTCTTGAGGTGAGCGGGAGAGAACGAGCTGAAAGCCCTCTCAGCTGCACGGAAGCAGTCTGTGGTCCAGAATGCCCTTTGCCAAGTTAGACATTTGTGAAGCAGTTTTTCATTTGGGCTGCTCATTTTTCATGTTGCAGTGAGCAAACACAATGAGTTTTTGTACAACAGGATGTGTTCTTTGAGATACTTCTGCAGTGAAGTCATTGTTTTGAATGTCTCGAGTCAGCCTGGCTGAGTGCAACGGGAACAAAATCCACCGACCAACACATCGGATGCTCACTGATTAACACTAGTTGCATAGAGCAATACATTTTTGGGCTGACACTGAATGACTCAAATCCCAAAGAGGTAAGTAACAAACACAGTAAGAACCCAACCCTGGAGCTTTTACAGTATTGAATTAGGATGCAGCTATGTGCTGGTTTGCAGCACATTTAATCAGCTGTATTGGTCTCAGGACCTAATCGGGCCCCAGGCTGATTTGGATATGTTACCAGATGCGTTCAGTAGAACCAACTCGCTGTGTTTAGTCTGTGTCAAACACCAGACAAACCTCTTCTGCTTTGGGTTTCAAGTGTCTATCAGTTCAGATGTAGCATTACCAAAGTTTATGTTGCAGCTTTTTTGTTGTGGTTGTTTTTATTTGTCAAATATGAAGACACAGTCAAATTTGTAACCATGTCTGAGCACACGTTTGCCGGCCACTGACGATTTACACAGCGATGTCATGTCACCTACTATCTTTCTCATGCATTTTTCTCTTGTGTATGAAAGCCTTCAGTCTTGGCCTTGGGGGTGCCAGACAGTTTCCTGGCATTGTGAGAAATTTAACAGTCCAGGGATTTCAGGCACATGTTTTTGTTTAGCGACCACATACTTGCATGGGAAGAGCTTGTTTTTATGTGCTGGATGGAACTATTTTGTGAGTGAAAGACAATAGTACAGGTCTTTCTATTTTCTTGAACATTTCACTCTAGCCTTGATGATGTTTGTTTTGTGGTGGACTGACAAAGAGCAGCACACTGGCCATAAAACACCCACTGTCTCTTTGATTCTCTGCAAGATTTCCCTTCATTTGTTCGGCTATTATTGGTAACTCTGTGAAGTCAAAATGAGCCATTTTTGGAATGTCACGTTTAGTGTCATATCACAGGAGTCCACTTCCAAATAGGGAAATATTATTAGAACCAATAAAAGGCTGAGGAACGAGTGGCTCTTATGTTTGTGTGGTTTTATTCAGATGTGAGCTTGTTCGTTGGGAAACAGGTGGTTTACTTCCTCTTTGAGACAGTAACAGCCATCTAACACAAATGCACTCAAACAATTTCCACTGTTCACACTGCTGAACAAGAAGCAGCACTTTTAAGTTGCCTGAAACTAATTATTTCTAAACTTCACATTCCTCCCTGCAAAGCTACTTCACTCCCGACAAAGGGCCCTTATGTTTTTACAGACTGCCAAGTGTGGAGTTTCTACAGGACGAGTTGAATGCTTTTGCACAGAGCACTTAGAAGAGAAAGCTGTGGGCACGGACTGACAAGGCCTGAATAGAGAAAGCTTTCTGTTCTGTCTTACTTCCAGTGTGCCTTGCAGAATAAAAGTCTGCTTCTTGAGCAGAGCTGCAGCCCACACAGACTGTCCAAAACAACAAATCAGTTCAAGTTTCTTGTACCTTCCATCAGACCGGTGGAGGCAGTCACCTCAGGCGCTTGCAGGGTTTTAGTGAACTTCTCAGGCACTTTTGACCTCCTGTCTTTGTTAACAACTTGACTGATGAAGAAAAAACAAACCACAATCCATTTAAAGGATACTATCTGCATTTTAGGTAAATGTACTTTGTTACATTCCACCACTGATGCTGAGGGTTGTAAAAAGTTTGAGAAGTACCAGGAACAAAGAAATAAATCTTTAGGCCTTTGAACTTTATTCATCAGATCACAGTTTAGACAAAAAAGGAGCTGAAGAATCAATGAAGAGCTGGCATGTCAGTATGATTATCATAAAGTTATGTTTCTCATAACTCCTAATTCAGCTTAATGAAGTGCATAAGTGCATAATGACGCACTTAATAAGCTTTAATATTTGAAAACTCTACTAAATGCCTCATAAAGACACAATTTAAACTCTACGATAAGCCCAATATCGGTGGTATAACACTTAATATTGTATTTTTAACATTTGTTCACTCACTGATCAAATAAGAATGGCTCAAAACATTTATTTCAAATATGTATCATGCATCAAGATGTGTTTATACACTACTGACTCTATTCCAGCTAAATGTGAGCGCTTGCTTTTGATGAATTCCCTCACAATGCAGAGTTGTTTGGGTTGATTCCTCCTTTAACTGTAACAGCAGACAAAGGAGTAGGAGGAGTTAGACGGGAGGCAGTGGGAGGAGTTACTACAGCTGCACTCTCTTCCACTCAAAGCACAAAAACTGCCTGTGATACCGGCACAAAGGAGAAGTGGAACTGTCTGAGCGTGAGGCATGCTGAGTCAAAGCCGGTTCAGAGAGAGAGAGAGACAAGCTGAAGAAACAGAGAGAGAGAGAGAAGTAGCTACTGAGTGACTCAGTTAGAAGTGAAGGGACAGGAAACAGACCCTGAGGACAAACAGTGCAACACACTCACATTGTGACACACAGACCGAGAGCAGGGGCTCCAGAGGAGCTTCAGTTCTGCTGCTGAAGAGAAGAAGCCTGGTAGTTTGTGGTCAGGACCTTGTGAGAGTTGGACGGCTAATGACAAGTTTGCTGGTTTGGAACTGAAAAGGACAAAAACACAGGACTGAGTCGTGACAAAGAGAATGGATTTTGCCATGACAGCATCTTTCTAACGGACCTGACTGTGGATATGCCATCATTCCTTTTGTGGACTCCGCAGCTCGTGGTGGTTCAGGACTTCTTGAGTGAAAAGGAGACACATTTGTTTGAGTAAGTAAAGCTCAGCCTCTAACTCGTGGAGTGCAGCCTGGTTGAGAGACAGGGCAGGGGGAGGGGAGGACGCTTCAGCCTGAGTCTCTGTCCTCCGGGAGGGGTCTTTTCAACATGATGTAACCCCAAAATAACGACATCAAGACGGGTGGTAACCACGCTGACCATGTGCAGCAGTCCTCTCTAACATGGACAGAAACCTTTGTGCCAATGGCCTGAATTCTCAGATGACAGTGTGCCCTTCAGTGTATCCTGGTTTTGGGCTGTTCAGTGTTTTACTCTCCATTCATGGTGAATTCTTTGTTCAAGGCAGCCCTTTCATTATATAGCCATTACATAACAGACACCCCTCATCTCTCCACTCTTTGTCTCTCAGAATGTACAACAACACTGAAAACAACTCAGCAAACGCCCCTACCTGCATCAAGAACGATGGCTTCAAATACCCATTGTACAGCACTATCTTCAGCATTGTGTTTGTCGTGGGACTGATCACCAACGTTGTGGCCATTTACATATTCACCTGCTCTCTCAAGCTGAGGAACGAGACCACGACTTACATGATGAACTTGGTCGTGTCTGACCTGCTGTTTGTCTTCACGCTGCCTCTGAGGGTCTTCTACTTCATCAACCAGAACTGGCCTTTTGGAAGCATGCTCTGCAAGTTCTCTGTCTCACTGTTCTACACCAACATGTATGGCAGCATGCTCTTTCTCACCTGCATTAGTGTGGATCGCTTTTTAGCCATTGTGTACCCTTTTCGTTCAAGGGCGCTCAGGACCAAGCGCAATGCAAGGATAGTGTGTATTGCTGTATGGGTGCTCGTGCTTTCTGGGAGCCTCCCCACAGGGTTCATGTTGGACACCACCTCACGTGAGAACACCAAGACCAACGCCACCTTCTGCTTCGAGAACTTCTCCTCCAACCAGTGGAAATCTCACCTGTCTAAGGTGGTGATCTTCATAGAGACAGTGGGCTTCATCATCCCGCTTCTACTCAACGTATGTTGCTCCATCATGGTGCTGCAGACCCTGCGTCGCCCCCAAACCGTCAGTCAAGGGGGGAAGCTGAACAAAACAAAGATCCTACGCATGATAATTGTGCACCTCTTTATTTTTTGTTTTTGCTTCATTCCCTACAATGTAAACTTGGTTTTCTATGCTCTGGTCCGCACTAAGACTTTAAAAGGATGCTTTGTGGAGTCGGTGGTCCGAACCATCTACCCAATAGCCCTCTGCATTGCTGTGTCCAACTGCTGCTTTGATCCCATTGTTTACTACTTCACCTCGGAGACTATTCAGAACTCCATCAAGAGGAAGTCTCAGGTCAACCGTTCGTATGATGTCAAGTTCTCCGAGGCCCTGCAGTCAGAAACCAGCTCCAACCTGCAGTGCAGCCTGAGGAATCTCAAAGCTAAAGTCTTCCACAATGAGTCCTCAGTGTGATGCTGGGGTTGCTACGCTCAACATGAGATGTGTTAAAATCCGTCCTTCCACAGAAAAACAAACCTCCTTCAGACCGTTGTCTGGATTTGTCAGAGAGGTTTTTGAAGCACCTGCCAGAGAAGTATTATTTGATCTCAGTCATCATCTCAGGGCAAATGTCTGGACCTGTCACTGACAGCCTCCGCTCTGTAGTATTACTGCTACATGACCCTTTGTTCACGTGGATTTGTTATTACCACTTACCAATTTCCCTTTCCTGTGGAATATACTGTAATTGTGTTAAGCACAATTACTCTGCCAGTGACCTGGAAGGGAATGTGATTACTGAACAGCAGGACTGTTATGGTATTGAATGCTACATGTGCCTGTAAATCTGTACATTTCTGTGGTAAGTTGCGGTGCTAATTCTAGAGTAGTGTCTATTAAATTAACATAAATTGATATCAAGCTATAGATTGTACAGGGCTTTGCTTTTCTTCTGTTTTGTTTTGTTGTGAATTATGAATAGTTCACAGAAGTGCCTTTTTTGTTCTGGCAGCATTTCATTGACTTTATAGACCATTAAATGCACTGACACAGAATCCCACATACTGCACTCATGCCACAGTAATGAATAAAAGTCATGTACTGTTTAAAACAAATGATTGCAGTTGAAACCTTTTGTCATTTAAATGGAGAAAATCATATCTTTTGACAGTAGGATGTAAATAATTTGTTGTACAATACTTGTTTATTTACTGTGTTAAACCTTGTGACACCACGAGACAAACAGGTGTGACTTCACTTCATTCATTTAACAGTTAAACCACCGCTCTTATATTTGTCCTGTATGCAAAAGAGGAGGCAAATAAGTGGAAGTAGAAATTCTGATGGAGACTGTCAGACTCCCACTGGGGAGGGCCAGCTTCCTCTGTCGCAACCAGTGGTGGAGGAGAATAAGTTTTCATGAACCAAACACACTCTTCACATTTTGAGGCAAACTTTAGATATTTATGTATGTAAATGTGGTGTGAGAACCACCAAGTCAAGAACAGCATAACTCTACTGTATTCAGTAATGATATTGGCTTTAACATAAAGTGGATAAGTTGGTACAAGAGTGGAACTAAAGCTGTATAGCGCCTTTTATGTTTTAAATAACGGAGGTAGTAATTCCATTTTATCATCCTGTGACATCTTGTTTCCCTCCTGACAAGGACATGGTGTTTTTAATGCCGTCACTGACAAGGTTAGTCCTCTACACCAGAACAGTACAGTCAGTGCAGCTACACAATAAATCAGGAAGCCTCTGCCAAAAAACAAACAAACAAACAAAAACTATGATAAGTGTGTCCTGTTTGCAATTTACTAGAAAACAGATGTGAGAAATATTAATCCTGCTGTGGACAAATTTACAAGTGATATGCCATCAGTGAGGAGTCAACACAGCGTGAGAGTGCATAACAGAAAGCACATGGCGCTCTAACTTTATTGACATAGCCTGAAGGTCAGTCAGTGGCCCTTTATTCATAACCCACCTATAACTCTGGTTCTGAGGCCACGTGAGCAAGTCAAGGACGGGGTTAAACACCTGGGTTGTTATGAAAACAAACAAGTACAATTTGACACTGAAGCGGTTCACGTCATCTGTGCAGGAGGTCATATCAAAGTGACCTCTTCACCTGAGCAGCAGCCACTCAGCCACATGCTTAACCTACCGAGCATCATGAACTATAACTTGTTTAGGATGGCCCAGACATCTTGCTGACGACATCATTGATTAAACATGTTAAACTGTATGACTGAGCCAGGTGGTGTGTATTCAGCACATAAAGCCGTTATCTGACCACCAGCCGTTCGTGGCTGTTGTCCTCCAGGCCAAAGGTCAGGGCAGAGACAGAGAGGGACACACAGAGGAAATCAGTTTCAATGTAATTAAGTTATGCAGATAAATTTATCATGCACCAAGAGCAAATAAAAAAAAAAAAGATTCAGCACTTTCCTCAAATAGAATGATGAGTGTAACTAGGAATTTCTTAATTGCTCCCAATTTACAATGAGCATGTTGCTTAATGTCAACAACATGAAGTTTTGTATACACTAAAGTCTTCTGGTTGTATGAGCTGTCTGTATCAGGGCTTGGACCCCTCATGTGAGCCCAGCAGGCTCTTCTTCATACGCAGCAGTTATCTAATCAGCCTGACCTCTCCTTCTCAGCAGGCTGCAGGGTGAGAAAGCACAGACGCCACACGGCTTGTCCTCACATACATTCTGTTCTACATTGTGCTGGTACTTTCAGATGGGAGCGCTCATCAAAGCGTCGTACGGTACAAGATGGACCAAAGATCTGTGAAATGTTAATGTACGAGTGATGCAGAGAACATATAAAACATTTACAGTGGTAAACATTTAACTTTATTATTATATCTACTGAACAAAATGTTCACATAAACCAGCCTTTAGGGATACGTCACATAAATAAGTCATTTTTAAGTGACTGCTGAAATCCTCCAAGGTTATACAAAACAAAAACAGTGTTTTGGCTGAGTAGTCGTCTACATCAGGGTCAGCACAGTCAGTACTATCCTTCAAGTCTTAGTGGAGACAAAAACAAGTCTGGATCTAGCCTTTTACTCAAAGCTTCAGGTTTTTATTCCCCTGTGGTACATCCAGCGTGTTTTCTCCAATGAACCTCTTAATGGCTGCTTTGAAGTTCTGTCAGTCCCAACTGACTGGAGATCCTCTGGTGTGTTGAGAACTCGTGTCAGGAGTGATTTCTGCTGGGGCTTTAACAGGGACCTCAGTATGTGTGCGCTTTCGGGGAAGACGAGGTTGGGCTGGGAAGGGGGTGAGATCGGCCTGAGGTCTTCATCCTCAGATTCACTCCACAGCTCTGGATCACATGACAAGGGAAGTGCCTGTCCCACTGAATGGATTGGGGGGGAAGGGGTCTCTGCAGAAGATAATCAACCATTTTCCCTGCATTGCTCACAGGATGCATTTAGGAGGAAATGGCCGTTATTACCCTGATATGGCCAGTGCTCACTTCAATATCTGCACTATTTTCCCACAATTACACCAGAATCACATTCCACTTCTCTGGTATTTACAGTCCCACCTTGGTTTTGGGATAAACAGGTATTATTATCGCTCTATAAAAAGTTTGTCACCCTCTGGGGGTCCAGATTACTTACTTGCAAAAACAACTTTCCTGACTGGGAAGGAGAAGGCAATAAAAGCACACAATGTGGGAGACAGAACCTTGCCTTAATAATCATTCGTCAGGATGTGGTTTGACAAAAAAGAAGGATCTTGTTTGTGCTTGCACAACAGCCTCGCTCATCTTAAAATCGGAGGCAGCACTGAGCTAATAAGTGGACTGGACTCAATGTCTGCAAGGAGGGAGGTAGGCTACATAGCTGCACCAACCAGTCACATGTAATCCTCCTTAACTCCCTGTCGCCTCGGACCATAAACAGGCCTTATCGATGCCTGGAAGAGTTATTTGACCAGATCAGCCCTTGGTTGCGTAACATCTTAGGAATGAAACAGAAAGCATTAAGCAGAATGTTGATATAACACTCCCTTCGTAACGGTACTGTGATGTTTACAAAAACATGCATGCAGCACGCAAGTGTCTGGCTTGTTAAGAACGTGTGTGTTTTAGCAATGCAGACAGGAAATGAAATTGGGACATTTCAGCCACGTTTGACAAAGTGTGTGTGCACAATGGCCATCATTGTTTTTTCATCGACCGGATGAGTGTTTACCTTAAGGCAAGAATTCAGAGCCTGTTAGTGCCTGAAAATGGTGGCTGGAGCATGTGTGACATTGGTACAGGAACTTGTGAAATTATCTTAGATCTGACAGACAATGATTGCACTGTGGCTCAAAGTGAGAAAAGCCAAGCCTGGCGTACTTTGATTTTAATCAACAACAGATAAATGGGAAAATTAGTAATTCACTTCTTCCACTGTGTGAGTGTGTGGGCATATGACATCATCAAACATGTTGAAATACCTCGGAAGTGCATCCACAATTTTCTGTTAAACCGAGAAACCACAAGTCACAGCATGAAATGGGACTCGTAGGAAGATGGGTGTTAGCAGAAATCCATTTAGTGAGTCCAGCTGGGTTTCCCATACACTCTCATTTCGTAATCCTGAGTGCTTATACACACTGACGCACACTGTGGCACTCATTCTTTTGGGCTGACACATTTATTTGCTGAAAAACCCTGGTTCATTAAAGTGCTGCACCCCTACCCCAAATACATACACTGTACATACACGAGAGAGTACATCAAATCTTGTGCCATGCCTCAGTCCCAGTGTTTCAGCCTGACTGAACATGGTATTACAGTCTGTTGGAGAAAAAAAATGTTATGATTAGGTGCGTTCTGCTTGGTGGGACAGGTTGGGTTTTCCTTAACTGGGAGTCTTTCCTCTGGAAACTGCTGGGGATTTAAACACTGTCTGACGAGCCAATGTGAACACATTAATCCTCTCCTGTTGCTGCAGCTTCTAACCAGGGAGGACAGCCCACTGGTGCGACTGACTCCTGAGAGAAAGGAGAGGTCACTGGATCAAAACCCGACAACAGCTCCATGTCCTCTCAGAGCACCCCTGGAGCAGTAAAATGTACTTTTAGAAAATGTAATATGTTCATGCTGAATATGACATCACAGTGTGACATTTGAGTGTTTGCAGTTTCATTATGATCATGTAAAAGGACATTATCTAACATGACAATGTGAAAACTTACAGGAATAATTCCAGTAAGTTCTTATAATTAAGTAATAATTTGGTTTAGTGTTTCACATTAACATAATAACATTTCATTTGCGGCCATTTTAGAGGGGCACATTGTCATATTTTAAGGAGTTACCTCTTTTATTACCTGCTGGTTGTTACTGCAGCTCTTGAGAAATGCAGAATCCTTATCTGCATGTTTACTGTACATAGCTGCAGTCGTGTTAAAGTATGAAACTGAACTGAAGAACTGAAGGTTGAAATCCACCTATCAAGCTTTACACAGCACATGGCAGTATTATTGATACCTGGGCCCCACTAATACTACAGCACAGAGTCATAAACAAATGCCCATAGCACACTCCGCAGCACAAGCACACATAAAAGCTGACGCTTACAGGTCAGCTTTGAGGTCAGCATGTTCCCCATGAGGAATTTCCACAGAGCCTCTCAGACCACACAATACTTTCCCTCTCTGCCTTGGCAGAATTCTGTCTCCTTTAACCACAGAAAACCACTATTTATTTCTCCAGTAAGGTGATGTCCTCATTTGCTCCACCCATTCTTGTCCGTAAGCCACAGTCCTTAGTAAGATTCAATTGTATTTATTGTTTACTCTACAAAGTCCTGTTTTTGGAAAAGGATTTATTCTTCCCAAAAGAACATTGCAAGTTCCTCAAACTTAAACGTGGAATGCTTAAAATGTGACCTCCACATCCTTATGAACCAGGCTCCTGGAGAGGCTCCTAATTTATTGGCACTCTGGCTTCAGGGTGGGACGGACACCGCTGATTGATACCCCGAGGTTATCTGAGTCCGAAAAGAAAACACACAATTAGCCTCACCTAACGGACAGATAAGGCTAAGATAGTTCCACTGGGCACAGAGGTACCATCAAAGAGAGGCACAAGGATCTGATCATCATTTTCTGATTGTGTTATTTCTCTTGTTTTCCATTAATGTCATATTAAGGGAACGTTTTGCAAGTTTTAGCTCCTTAACAAAAAATACCTTAGCACCACAACTATAATTTGCAAACCAGTCCCTGGGGTTTACAATTTTTTCTTTATTTTCCCCTACCGGTCTTCCGATTTTCATATTAATTTATGCATTTTATAAAAATGCCTTGTTTGAGTTGTGTAATCCATTAAAGTGAACATTTAAGTTTCAAGATTCTGTGAAATGATTTCCACCCCACCTGGAAATGAATGGAAGCTGATGGCTGCTTCAACAAAATATGTTCCAAAATCTAGTTTGCAAAATTGTTGCCAATAATAATATCATATATATGTGATTTAATTAATGGGCCTCGACATGAAACATCACCAGTATGCCTCCTTCGACACATTTGAAACGCCCACACTTTCAGCATCCGGAACAGAGCAGTCTACGCTTTGGTCTTCACTGTGTGAAACATTTCCAGTGATGCAAACGGTGTGTTTCTGGTGAGTCCAAGTGGCGTGACTGAGACATTAACATTTCACTCATCACTGATCATTCTGTCTTTTTTGATCTCCTGCAGCATGAATGCACCCTTTTAGATCAATGAGGTATAAATATCACACGAGGCTGAGTGATATGATTCATGCTGGGGCCCGCACTATCAGTAGTAGTATCCTTTTTAAAGCATTGCATATCCAGCAGATGAATTAGTCTGTGTGAAGCTCAACATTGTGCTTCACTGATAGACAAATATAACATACTGGCTCATTAAAAAAAAAATCTTTTACTGTTAGTCTAACCAAATAGCAAACAGAACTAAAGAGCAAAGCTGTACTGCAGGCCTGCAGCCCTCCTCACTGTGGGTGTGTTCACTGCAGGAGATTCTCTGCTTCAAGCTTGCACAGCCAGTACAGCAAATGCAAAGTAATTCTTTCTGTAGGATGTAAACACTGATAAGATGATAAGGTGGCATGTTTCAAATAAAAAGCAAAGGAGCAGCTGAAGTTTGAGGGTGGGGGAGGGCTGAATGAAAGTTGATATTTAGATCAAAGTGTAGATCAGAGAAGGGATAAGCAGCAAGAGTTCAAATTCACTCTCGACTCTTAACATCAAAAGAGAAAAAAGAAACTACAAGTGCAAGAGCTCAAGCTGGAATACATTCTTTTTGAGAAATTCACTGGAAATTTTCACCTTGAGCTGCTCACAACTGGTTAAGTAATATCTGAAAATCTGTTGCCGCCAATTCACACAGTTCCAGTCTGTGTGTGTCTGTGAGAACTGCAAAAGGGGAAGTGTGTACCGCCTGGCTTGAATAAGTGAGCGTGCAAGGGAGGAGGAGCTGAACTTCACAACTTCAAATGAGATTAAAAATACAAAGATTCAGTATCATCAGGTACCCAAAAAGTGACATTGTTGCATCCCTAAAAAAGGTACAACCACATGTCAGGTTTAAATACACTTGAATGTCACAACATCAAAAAATGTAAAGCAGCTGATTTCAGTAAACAGCATGTAGGCTACACGAGGAAAGCTACGAAAGAGTCTGTTTAAAGTCTTTACTGCTATTGATCTATTATTGGCTAAAAGGAAGGACGGCAACGGCACAGGCCAGCAGAGCCTGTGACCCTGCTTTGAGGTGGATCAGGAACCGTCAGGAGGCAACAGGCGTGCGAGCCACAAACAATGGCAGCGTTTAAAACCGCAAACAGCCCGACAACCTGCACAGAGCCGGCGCTGTCTTGCTTCACATAACCCGGGGTCTAAATTTAACTGTTCATGACCTTTTTGCTTTGAGCGGCTGATGAATTGCAGAGTTCCACGACAAACCCCACTTGGCCACAGCGGTCTCTATTGTCTGATACAGAGCAACAAAACACTGACAGGAGACAATGGAGGGTCACTGCAGAGGGCTTGAAATAATCATAACAATGACAGCTCCCATATTTACAGTTGCAAGGAGACTCCCAACTGCAGGCCCTAAGTGCTTTGTTATTAACAGGATGAGCTGCTCCCCATGTAGAATAAACAGCACTTTTTACCGAGTGAGTCATGGTTGCGGGTTTCATTGTTTCCTTCACTGTGGTTGATACCAGTGAGGCTACAAATGTCTACTAAAACCTTAAATTTGGCCCAGAAACTGACATAGCTGAATGTCTAAAAAAAAAAAGAAAAAAAGAAAAAAGAAAACTGACAGAGTTTAGCAGAAAATGCCTGTCTAAGCATCAGTAGCCAGACGGGGATCACTGGGTCATCTTGCATCTGCAGAGCTCTTCCTGAGTGAAGCTACGGCAACAAAAACAGGCACTGTGACAGGCAGACGGGGGGGGGGGGGGGGGGGGGGGGGCAGAGATTGCCACAGATAACAAGCATCAATATTTCATCCAGGGTGGTGACAGAAACTGAGGGTCGAGGTGTGCAGGCAATCTCCCCAAAAGCCAAAATGAAAGGTCCTCTGTGCATCATTTGATAAGAGGGGAAGTCGCTTGATTGTTTGCTATCAGGTCACCACGGTGAGCAGGAAGAAAATCAATGGAGCTCTTCAGATTAGACGCGTGGTGAGAGATGCAGCCTCGCTGTGACTCTGAGCAGATACTGAAATACAGGATGTAGCACGTTTTAAGATGATTAAGACATGTACATACAATGCACAGAGAAAGAGGAAATACATTACGCTGCATGCCTCAGTTTCACTTATTCCTGTGTGCAGCTCACACACGAGGCTCAACATGAAGGCGCTGTGGTTTTGCTTGCACTAACAACGACACAGCAGCATGGTCAGAGGCATTGACACCTCACACTGGTGTTGTGGCACATTTCATTTCTCAGTGTCCTTTCTTAGTCACTGCTGAGTTGTATCATCAGACAGATTCAAGATACTTTAAAAGCTGCATTTCAACTTTGACCTCACAGGCCCACTGTTAGCACTCAGTGTAGGAGTGCTGCACAAATGAGCAATTCATTCAAAGAGAAATGTCTTTTTTGGCCCATTTATAGCCAATGAGATACAACAGACACGACTTCACATCCTTCCTGCAAGAGGAAGCTCCTGTTCATCTGCTTGTTTCGCTCCACATTTCTGAAGCACAACTTCATAAAACTGTTCCGTTACGCATTTTTTCATTTCAAGCCAGGTCTTGCATTCTTGACCCAGTGTTTGAAGGGGTGGGCAAAATAAAAGGAACACCTGCAGAATTTCATGCAAACTAAAAGTCCTGCAGTAAATACTTTCTATGATGTTTTATTTAAGTGCAACACAGTATGAGATGCACAGAGTGACAACTACAGCTCCCAAAAAACATAATCCTTATGACAGCCTTCAAGCACCCCTCTGTTTACATTCGATGGCTGAGCTATAAAGACGCTGTTCAGTTCATCATGGGCACTCATGGGAGACCCTCCTATCTGCAGGACACACATCATGGTGGTGTTGTAGCTCAGTTGTGCTACACCACTTTATCTGTATCTTTGCTACACATGGACATCTTTGGAGGTACAAGGGGAAACAGAGTAAGAAGAAAAAGGCAGGGGGCTAGAGTGTGAGTCCTGGAGGGGGATTCAATGTGGCTTCAAGATAAGGGGCGAGCCGCAGCCCCGGGCTTCCTCAATAAAACACATTATGGGCAGATATCTGGCAAAGACTCTCATATAGCTAAGTCCTGCTGTCTGCCAGTAGGAGGCTTCAGTCAGCGGAGGAACTTTGGCAGCAGGATAATCCATCTCTGGTGTGACTGTTGGTGAATCAGCATCATTATGGTTTTGTTGACTCAAGGGTCTATAGTATCTATATCCTGTTGAGCCCAAACTGTCATGGGCTTGGCTCAGCTTTTCTTTTACTGTTGCCAACATGTGGTTAAGCTATTGTCGGCATGTATTTGCTTTTAATTTGGCAAAACAAAGAGAGTAACTGGCTCTACTTGTTCCCTTATATTAAATGTCTTTATGCTCTTCAGGGTGCCCTGAAATTCATGTATAAGCATGACGAGCACTCCCGGATTTATCTGACTTCCGTTGAGTCTTCATATCAAAAGGATTTCAACCTTGGTGTAACTGCTGTATATCTGAGGCAGAACTAGCTTTTCTCACTACAACCATTGACAGGAGCTTCACACCAGTCATTTCAACTCCACCTAGTGGTACATAATCAACATTTGCTGCAGGAAACACCAGCACTGTCATCTCTGTGTCTGTGCTATTGCGGTCACAGCAAATTAAAAATAACATGGCAGCTGAAGGTTCCAGATGTATGATTTGTTTGTGTCTGGCCGAGAGAATAAAAGACAAAGAATACCAATGAGAGAACATGTTTAGACTACGTTTGATATTGCAGAGGAAATAGACATCAAAAGGTACGGGCGGGCTCAAAATGGTGTGACCCCATGGAGACCCAGCTGCTCTGAATCTAATATTTCCTGCTTCCCCGACAAGCCAAACAGAAGCTTCCAGACGGCTTCAATCTGCTGGGAATGTTATCATTGGTGACCTGGACAATACTGAGCAGATGTTCAAATCAAATGAGAGACAGAGCACACAAACAAAGCTCAACAAAAGGGTTTTATGACAACAAGCTGAACCATATTCAATTCAAACTTTAGTGTGTTCGTTACAGCCGTGTGGTCAAATTCACAAGAATCAGTGCAGCGCTTGAAACATACAATATAAAACTTTGTCTCAGCTTAATCAGGTTTTTGTGTACTTATATATACAAGTATTTATAAGAGCAATACTTGGTCCTATATACATCAAGAGAAATGATTTTGGCATGTGCAATCAGTGTTTTAAAGGAATGTAAACATTCATGACGGCCTTTTGATTGTGAAGGCTAAAGGAATGAGGATTTATTGTTGTGAAAACATTTTCTCAACTTCTTCTATCCAGTCACATGGAGATTCTTCCTCAAAGTCTCTGAAGAGAGGACAAAAAGCACAATTTTTGTTTTTTCATTATGTCCTTTACAGCCCATCCTCTCTGCTTTGGAAGCTCAGAAACGTGAGTTAAAAGCAGTGTTACTTCATTATTATTCCTTTTGTTGGCTACATATCCTTATTTTGAAAAAAGGAAAAATGACCAATAAGCATCACATCATTCCCGCCACGTCCACATTTTATCAAAACCGACACATTAGCCCTTAGTATCTTTACGAGACTTGTACATGACGGCTACACCATACAAAATCAGTGCTAATGCACTTTAAAACTCCATTAGGGACATCAAACGTCAGGGCGTCTGAATAAAAGTACTTCCCTTTTTCTCCTGCTGATGAACTGTATGATCAGTCAGACTGGATCAAATATACTCATCCTCAGTAAAACACGTTAAATACAGCTATAAGTGAGGGTTACTTACGTGTCCTCGTCGTCAGAGCGAGGCTGAAACCGGTCCTCATCTACAGCCACTTCCGGCTCAGGGCCGTCAGTGTCGTCACCCTGCGGCTGGGAGAGGGGTCCGACCAGAGGGCTGTCCCCTGTAAACAGAAACCACAACACCACAGAGGCCCTTTTATATCATCCACTGCACTCACATATTCCTAGAAAGGGTGAAATGTCATGCACATTCGGTTACGGGAGTGTTGATTATATCAAAGCACCACGCAGACCTCCTCTGTTTATTAAAAAGGTGCTGAAGGCTCTGCTCAGCTCGGCCTTCTCCAGCAGACTCAGAAGCCTCTCAGGAGGATTCTTGTCCCATCGTCTCCTTTGCCTGCTGTCCTCCGGCTCCTCTGACACACCTGGAAAAACAGGAAAACAACTGATACCTTCGTTATCAAACTTGAATTCTGTCCAAATGAGGAAGTGAAAGCTCTGCTGCTGCTGCCATACTTGCATGAGTGGAGCCCGTGAGGGTCTGGCTGTTTGATGTCATGCTGTCAGCTGAGATGAGGCTGGCATTGGTTAACATCTGCCTCACGGTGTCTGATGGCTCAGAGGGCCACTGCTTTCGAGGACCCAGCTTTCTGCTTTCACAGTGGGCTTCAGGTAACTCCATACCTGAGGTAAAACGCTCGTTAGGATATGGCTGTGTTGAGTAGGAATGGCTAAGTAATGTGTTATATGGAGTGAAGGAATGGAATACAATGATGACAGTGCTGATGTCCTCACAAAGAGTTCAGAATCACAGCAGTACATCCTTTTTTCATGACCACTCTGTTTACTTTGATTTGGACTCTACCTTCCAACGTTGATGTTTTTATTAAACTCTTCTCTCCCAGAAGCGTAGCCACCTTCACTCCCTCTTCTCTGTTCCATCCACCCGAGCGCCTTCCCCGTTCCTCCGTCTCTATCGCCTGCAAAAGATTCAAAGCAGCGCAGTAAATCAAACACATAACATGAGCTCTGCGGCCATCTGAACTAACAGCAGCCGGTCAAAGGTCAGATTCCACACTGGGCCACCACAGCAGGGGAAGTTGTGTAAGAGTTTAAATTCTCACTTCAACACTACGTCCTGACAGTGTGCCATTATGATGGATGTGCAGCTATAAAATCACTTCAGGTCCAACTGCTTGAGTGACTGTCACCATGCAGGAAGCTCAGCCGCAAAGAGCTGCACTTCCAAGCGCACAGGAGGTGACTGGGTTTTCACCTGGGAGGGCAGATGTGTACGCAGGAGTCTGGAAACCCGGTGAGAGGTCAGGATGGTGTGCAGGGACGGCCTGTCTTTTGGGTTTGTCTTAAACATCTGCTTGACCAGATACTGCAGCTCATAGGGCAGGTGACTGGGGAGGGGAGGGTATGCACCCCGACACACCTTCAGAATCAGGCTCTTCCAGCTGGATGCTTGGAACTGGACACAAGAAGAAGAGTGAAGATCCCCAGGACAACAAACCACACCCCAACATCTGAGCCACAAAAACACACAGCAGATAATCTAACTCAGGCGAAGACACTGAGCCTCCATCGTTCCACCAGGATACTTCACAGTGTCTCACTGAGCAGTCAGATGACAGCAGAGCTATTTTATAAAATGATTCACTGGCACCATTTGGAGAGAAGCCCTCAGTCAAACTCATGATACATGGAGAGTGGAGGGAGGTGAAATACCGGGTGTCGTAAGGTGCAGAGCTCGTAGAGAACGCAGCCCAGAGACCACACATCGCTGCAGAGCACAGAAACAGAAACATAGAGATGGTTATTCATTCACACCAGACATTCGTCATGTACGGGCACAGTCACCAAGACACAGACTGGTTAACCCACGCACGAGTTACATAATCACTGCTGAAAACTCCTCATTGTTAGTGCGTTTATTGACACATCCAGGCCAGTCTAATGAAAAGCACTGTGTTCACAAGCTGTGAAACTCAAGCCTGGAGTGGAAACATGGACATTTAGGAAAAGTCATGGAATATTTTGAATTAAAAAGTCTGTCTGTTGTCTATTTGTCCGATGACAGTCAAGATATCAGAGTTTCCCTTTTTAAGAACTAATGATGATTTTTGAAAACCATCAGTCCTGTGCTCTACATCCAAAGCAACATTCAAAAATAGATATACTGCATATTGTATCTACTGTCACCTCTATAATATCATAAAACTGCACTGTTGGTTTTGTACAAACTTTAGCCAAACTGTCTGTGCATGCAAACATATTCATACTGTGCTCCTATGTTGTTCTTGGACACGTATCTTAAGACATTAAGCTTTTACTTTTCACGTTTTCATTTGATCTGGTGCCAAAAGAAATGGAGGAAGTCAAACAAACAGTAGCATGCCTCTTGTTGTTGTATGGCTTGTTGTCCCAGATTTCCGGAGCCACGTAATACGGCGTCCCAACATATGTATGAGCGTAGGCCTTTGAGCTGCAACACAATTACAAAAAGTAGCCACAGTTAAAATGTAACAGCAGCAAATCATCAATGATCATCAACTTCAAGCAGGCAAACTTTACACTGTTGCCTTTCTCTTGCCGTACCTGTTCAGAATACACGCTGAGCCAAAATCCCCGAGCTTGACTGTCCCATTATCAGTCAGGAAAATGTTCTGGGTAAGAAAATGAAAGAGAAGCGACGATTTAACGTGGAGCCAAAATAAGAGCAGCCAACGATGTCAAAATGATGATATTATACATTAGTGGGAGATAATGTTGTGATCTTATCTCAATCAGCAATTTCATCATTGTTCATTTCACTCCACAGCGCTCACACTGATGAGATTCTATCAACATGCATCCAACCAAAAAACTAAATTACTGACTTCAGAGAACAATCACAAAGAAACTGTGATCATCCTCAGGAGTTCATAACGTCTGTCCTACAAACCTGACTCCACAAAAGTTGCACCGTGTGAAACATGAAATAATAATGAAATATTACACATTCTGCATTATTTATATTTCACACAGCCAACCTTTTTGGAAATGGGGCCAAATTTATAGCCAGACAATAAATGTAAATAACATTTAAATAAGTTGTAAAATCTGTTAATAAGTACAGTAACTAGAAAAAACACTGACGTCTAAAGACTTCTGTACCTTGGACTTCAAATCTCTGTGCAAAACCCGTTTATCATGGATGTGCTTTGCAGCAGCACACATTTGAGCAAACCACCTCAAGATCTGTGGGGAAAAAAACAGATTTAAATGAAACAAAATGGAAAAATAGGAACAAAACAGTAAACTAAAACTGCACAAATGGCTGAAGGTGGTCGAGGCCTACATCATCAACACAGAACTGTGTAGTTTTCTGTTGGCGGATCCTCTGAAGCAGGTCTCCTCCTCTGCAGTACTCCATAACAATACACAGGAGGTCATCAGCTGAAAAAACACAATCACGTCGTCTATTCCGCAATCCAAACAATAATAACTGGATGTCACAAGAGTCCAAAATGTCTTGTCCTAAGTTTTAAAGGGAGTGTCGCGTGTGTGAATACCTTCCAATGCCTCCCTGAAGGCCACAATATTAGGATGCTTCATTCTGGACAGCACGACAGCCTCTCTCCTGCAACTCTCCAATTTGGATAGACTCTATAAAAATGCAAATACAAGTGTGAATGCATTCTCTATTATGCAAAACAAACAGCCTCCACGTCTCAGTGCAGGCAACAATCTGGTAGCTTATCAGCACAGTGCAAATAACATTTCCATATCCGAGCCCGGCTATAACATGACTGTGAATTCAAATACAGTGTGCAGCAATGGAGTTTACAGGCAGGTGCAAATGCAATATATCTTTAATGTTTAATTCACAATTTCATTACAAATCTGAAATTCTTGCTGCACTGGGAGGATCCCATTCAGGTCCAATTACCTGTTCCTCCACCTGTCAGGTGAGGATAAAGTACAGCGTGTACTGCACGTTACTATCTCTTGCAAGTACCTTTGGCAGCTGGATTTCCTTGACCACATACTTTTCCTGACTGCTTTTACACCGAACTAACAAAGCCCGACCGAAAGAGCCTTCGCCGATGACTCTGAGGAGCGAGTATCTCTCCATGGAGCTCCTTCACAAACCACAGAGACCAAAACCACTGACGTTCATGAAGCTACACCGGACGGAGCCGGCGGCAGCGGCACTTTACAGGAGAGATGTCTTCTTTTAGCCGTCAGCGCTCACAGTGAGACTTTCTTAGCGTGTAATGAAAGACTAACAAGAACACAAACACAAACAAACACAAAAACCTTCTTCTTATCGACGCTCAAATGGCGCTAAGCAAACAACATGACAGCGCATTACCGCCGCCAACTGGTTGGAGTGTGAAGTGAAAATAAAGTTAAATTCTCATATCAAGGTCGCTCTTTTAGGATATTGAAACAAAAACAAATTAAGCTTCTCCCCAGAACGTTTGTAAAAGGTAACTCGTAGCTCAGCTTTATTTCTCTAAGGTTCAGTATTTTTGAGAGTGATGCAGAATGTCCTAAAGTTTCATCTTCATCACTTAATTTACACCTTCCCGTACCTGTTTGAGACTGTTTTCCTATTTTAAATTGGCTAATACACCCACTGTTTCATCCTGTAGGACCAAACTGCAGCTTAGATATTACTGTTTCCTCTCTCTGTTTCTACCTTTCTTTTAATTCTATATAACACCCTTCACGTTCTCTCTTCTTCCTCTGCTTATGCCACCTTTCTTTCAGCATTTGCTTACTTGTGGTGTCCGTTTCAATTTTACTAAATGATACTGGGATGTAAACTCCATTGTCACGAGTCTCAAAGCCTGATATTGATTACTGACCTCGTGCTTTTTGCTTTCGTCCCGTTTCCTTTTTATTATTTGACGTACGCGAGGCACACCTGTATTATTTAACGTGACCGCTAGATGGCGGTAGACCATCATCTCTAAATCTTAAAATATGATTTCGAATTTTTCACGACCAGAATAGTTTTATTATATTTTGATCAGATTAGTTGTCAAATGGTTTCATATTGGAGTATCCTGTTTTTTCATTACATTTACCGTTCCTTCTTTAATTTTCTGCATGTTTTTCAATTATTATGTCTACACCACAAGCGCTGTTCACAATGCTCCTCTTTTCTCCCTCCATGTCTGTCCGTAATCTTACATTATTCTATTCAAACTTCAAATTGTAATCATCAAAGTAAGAGTATGGGCGGGCGGCGTGTCTCGCCCGTTGATCCACACAGTGATCAGATCCATCAGCCGGGGGCGGTGTTGACGACTTTCTAACAACTTCTTTAGTGAGATAAAACGTTTCCTTAAATGCTTTTGAAGAAGGAAAACTCATTTAGGAAAAAAAATCACCACGTGACTGAGAAGGCAGAGCCCGGATAGCTCAGTCGGTAGAGCATCAGACTTTTAATCTGAGGGTCCAGGGTTCAAGTCCCTGTTCGGGCGATAACGTTTTTAAGCGGTGACAGGAACCGAATCAGCGATCCTTGGATCCGCGGCTGCTCATGCCATGCTTCAGCAAAGTGAAATTTGGACGTATGTCTCAGATTAATACAACGAAAATTGTATCCTGTTACTTCTGACAGGAATCAGATTTCATGGTTACTCTAGTTCACTTCACAGTTCCTCTAATTTTTCTCCTCCACCTTCTTTCATGCTTCTTCCCCACTTCCCACCATATGTAATTTGTGTGTAACCGTAGAACAGGAAATCCTCCTAAGGTGATTAAAGCCCCCACATTCCCAGAAACAGAACCGACAACACAACCTCTGTGTCCTCACTAGCTCTGTTTGAGTGTCTATCGCATACATTAACTGGTCTCTATTCATATCCAAGAGATATGAAGCTCACGTAACGAGATCATGCTGTGCAGACTCGTAAAACCAATATGCACAAAAACTCCATCACAGTAGAGCAATAATGTAATTCTCACTAAAACCAGCGCAGACTGACATTCACTGTGATGGATTACACAACTTAAGCAACTTTCAAGAGTCTGATAATAGGTTTTCATACCATACAGCAATGACTGGAGACCACTGGCTGACTGGAACAGCAGGTAAATAGATCCCAAAAATGTTTAGCCTTCATTTGCATTCAGCAAAAATGTAAAGTGTACACGTTTGGTATCTAAGGAGCTTTAAAACACAATGGTCCTTTAATGTTCAGCAGGATCCCCTGAGATCTCACGCAGCATATAACAAGTGCTTCATAGCTAAACGGTCACGTAGTGGGTCCGAATGTCTAATATTTGCCTCATTACCTCCTGCTTTTTGCTCTCTGGCAGTGTTCTGCTTGTACCTATCAGCAAATAACCTTCCACAAGAGGAAAATAAAGGCAATAATGAGGTAAATAATGGGCATGCTGCAACACTTTGTCTACAGCACCTGGATTATGCTGCACAAGCTGTTTGGGGAAATGTGATTTTTGCTTTTCTTGGCCTGTAAAAAGATGTCTAGGTTAACTAAGTGTGGGAAGAAGCCCTGAACAAACCTTAGTTGAGCGTTTACTGATAAGTGGATGATGACTGTATTTTCATACAGCTTGGCTTTTCCTTAAGAAAAGACAGCAAAGAGCCATGAACTTCATGAATTTCAACCAATGTAATCAGAAAATGGCCAACAACAACCTCCAGATGGTGATTTCTGTCTCGCACAGGGAGACAAATATTTGTATTTTCAGGAAAAGATTCTTCTTTAAAATACAAGGCATGTCCAGTGTTTAAGGATCAGTTAACCCTGTTCTTTGGGAAGTGTAACCAGAAGTTGTCTGTCAGTCTGACGCTGCTCTGCTAATCGTTAATTACTGGTTATGAAAGATGGTCACCGAAGGACCAGGCTGTGTGCGAGGGAGATTTTATTTGTGCAGTGACAGGGCTGAGATGAAGATCACGTTTCTACACGAGCAGCCTTTGCTGTAGGTGTTTGTGGCGCGGAGAGCATTTAAATGCAGAATCATAACAGATGGTATCAGTCAGGCGCTGTGACACTTCTCTTCTAGTTCGTGCTGCTTGAAAAATGACAGATGACTGACACGAAGCAGCTGTGGGGCAATAAAAATTCAAACTCAATGTCGTTAAGAGCCTCTGTTGTGGAGGTTTCTCAATCCTGGGGTCAGGCCCCATGTGGGCCTGCTTGGTGTACACAGTAGGTCATTAGACTTATTCACTGAAAATGGTTTGAACTGAGCCAATTTTAAAGATACTTCTACATAATAAATTAAGGACTTCATTCATGTTGTTGTAACAGAATACAAAGCGTGCCTTATGGCAGCTTTACAACTCTCAAACTCAAAGGGTCACGAGAAATTTGGGACCAAACAACATGGCCAAGGGCCAAAAAAAGGCAGACAAAACTCTGCAGAAAGTTACTTGTGACATAAAGTCATTTTTAGGCTTCGTTTAAATTTTTATGTTCGAGGTTAATAGTGAAATACACCTCTTCTAAAATAAAACATCTTAATGTCTTGCAGATTTAATTTCAGAGATAAGTTTATCTTATATTAAAAGCCATCAAATGGCCCTTCATGGGGACGATCAGAAGTATACTGCCTGAGTGGGCCAGTATTATGTCATTTAGAGACCCATTACCAACCATAGAAATATATTATGCACACACACACACACACACACACACACACACACACGAGATACAGCTGCAATATACTGTTACTTCAATATGTTGTTGCCCAGATGACACATTTTCATGTATGAGACAAACGATGGCGGCGTCAAATCTTCAACTTAACACCCTGTGAGAAATGAGATGATGAAAACAGAAAACTTACAGATCGAGAATTTGTATTCAGACTTTCGCCACTGGTGTAATAAACCAGCTCACAGAGGAAGCGATCCAGATGTAGCCTGATGCCAAACTCTGGATCACTGCCTCATCTTAAAATTGTTCAGCGATTCAGATTGAATGAATAAATGAACTGAAGCGAAATGGCAATTCAGTCTGATTATCAGGCTATTAAAAACATCAAAGAAACAAAAGTATTGTGCCAGTGAAACTGCTTGGTGGATGATGAAGGGCACTTTGTGGGACGACCCAAAGTTTATGTAAACTTTAGGGCCCATTTGAGTATCATATAACAGAGGTTTTATCGCCGTTCTTAACCTGAGAGCTTACTTTGATCCCCAGATTATTATGTGTACTACACTGTCACCTTGTCCCTCTTTTCAGTTCATTGTCTTCAGTGCTTTTTATCTGTCTATCCTTCACAGGCTTTGGGGGTGGATCGGACAGCCTTTTGTCCTTTTTTAAAGAGGCAACAGTTAAAGTTTACTGATGCAAAACCTGCTGGATTTATCATGTACTGACAAATAGGATGACATCACCAATCTGGATGTTAGTGGGTGAGAGCTTCTACAGCTCAGAGAGCTCAACTGCATTCATCAGACCGGCAGCAAGTGGAAAAATACCAATACCAATATAATTATCAGTTGCCTAATAATGTTCTAGTCAAACAGAGTCAATCCCTCCTGGAATGCACCGAAGTCTGGACAGGAAGGAAAGCCTCTGATTATCTGAGGGATGAGGTGAAGCCTCATATGTTCTGCTCCTGTACAAGTTTACAGAACAGACATATGACTGGAACGAGCAAAATTTGAACAAATAATCAACAAAAACAAAAATCAGCATCTGGAGACAAGATGTCAATTTCTGACAGTGTGTGAAGAGAATCCCAACAAGATGATATGAAAGCATGAATGACTTTCTGAGTTGCCTTAAAGCTGCATTAATCAGATTTGGCCACTAGAAGGCAGAAGAATACAAAAACAAGCTGGCAGACACACAGCCTTGACATCGCCTCATAAAGATGGAATGGGCGTCATCCCATTGGAAGAACTGGAGGTAAAATAATCAGTTATTTTATCTCTTGTCTTATTAAAACTCCCCGTGATAAAATACCACATGCTGGTTCGCCATATGCCACAATTCCTGCAGCACTTTCTGTTTTCATGTGATATCTTCAAGGGGTACTATTCCAGTACTCCGAGACTTGCGCAGTATTTTGGGACATTTACCACAGAGTTGTACCACATGCAGAATTTACCGCTGAACCTGTGGCACAATCCTGTGGTAGCTGTCCCAGAATTCCACACGACCACCACAGAAATACCAGAGAAAATCACAGGAAGACAGAACGGACCACAGGAAGTTACCTCACAAACTGGGAATTTGAGAGGGTGTTTTGGTCTGCAGTTGTTCTTGACAAAAATATCTAGCTCTCTAAATGCTTTCAGCTTTTTCCACCAGCTTCTTAATGTTTATCTGTGATCTAGCGCTGTACAGGTAGCATAGGGTATTTTTCAGAGCTTGTTTGCAGAGCTGTTGACGATTCTCTGAGTTTGTACCTGTGAGAAATCTCAGCTTTGCACATTTGATGCACTGTCATCCTGAAATCGCAGCTGAAATTATTATCATTCGACAAAGTGATCTTCATCTGCACTCAAAGACTGAGACTTACTTTGTGATGGGATGTCTTAGTTTAATAGGTCTCTAAAACATATCATTTCTCTATCACTGTCAGTTGGCTCAGAGTAACTTGACACAAACAGCAGTTTGAAGTCAGGTCTGTAGCTGCTGAGGATTAAGGGATCAAGGCCGGGTTGTTAAATAGGAGCTGAACTACTGTTTGCTTGACACTGCATAAATATTACTAGTGGTCAGAGAGCTGTTTATGGCTGCTAAAACACTTGGATTAACTTTAACACAGACCTCCTGGAAGAGCTCAGATGGGACAACCTTTCGGGGACAGGTGATGCACTTTGTATGACTACCCCCTCTTTAAAAGCAGGTTTAAAACAGCATAAAAACAGCAACAGATTTGGAATCCATTGCTCATAAACTCTGGTGGAGGATGAAAGAATCAGCACGTTTCTCCATGGACGCTGCTGTACTGCAGAGGGTTGATAGCAGAGTTGATTATACTGAACAATACCTCAGTGTTGTGACAGCTTTTAGATAGGAGCTCAGAGAATGCTGCTCTTGCATCTTCTCTGCATATATCTCGCATTACAGTTGGTCTTCCATAGGGTCGTGAAATATTTGGTTCTTTTGGTTGTCTCTTATGTTCGATCTCTATAGGGGTTTATGTTTCCTGAGTAAAGAGAAGGCGGTGATTTTTATTTATTTATTTATTTCATTTTAAGCAGTGCAACACAATCCATTCAGGGACTCTCTTCAGCTTTGAATGGAAACTGTGCCATCTCTGCAAGCTTTGAGAGGCTCACACTGGTTTTTTCTTTGAGACTGGGCCCAGAGGTACCGTTTCAGTTCTCTAAAAATTTGTGAGGTGGTACTTTTTGGTCTTCAGGAACTATAAAGTTGCTGTAGCCAGGCATCACCCAGGCTGGGAAATAATGCTACTGCTCGAGTTTTAACTTTAACTGGAATAGCTTGAAAGGCAATGCCAGCCTGCATCCTACACTTTTCTACTGACGCTAACTGCACACGAGGAATAGATCTGTGGGAGGATACTAAAGCTTTTTCACTCCTGCTTCTTTCCTCCCAGTCCCACTCTTCCCTTACCAGGAAATAGCTTGGAGGAGCTGATGGAATTAAGTGGTAAAGAGTGAGGAGAAGAGGAGGCGAGTTGGGACTTGGATGTTTATTACTTCTCTATGATGAAAAATTGGCATCTGGTATTGATGAAATGTTCCAGACATATAGCCCACAGCTTCGTTAAGGATGTCAGAGGAGGTTGGTCAGATTAGTTTTTGGAGGCAAGTAGAAGGCAACAACATGATTAGAACATTATAAAACGAGAGAGCAATACAGAAATATCTATCATTTTCTTTATTATTTTATTTGTTAGATAAAAAAACGATAAAAGAGAAATCAGTGAGGAGCTGTCATCCTGCGTTGGCTGAATCTCAGGCTACATCCTTAAATGTGTCCCCATTTGTCAAAGAAAATGTGCTAATCAATCACATTTTACTTTTAAGGCCAGGCACATCCACGTTAAACCCACTCAGGTGATTTGAATTATTCTGGCCGATTACACTTCTGCTACCTTTGCTGTTTAATTTGGATTGGGGGCAGCTTATACATTTATCACAAGCCTTTTCAACAGAAGATATGTTACAAATAGGAATAGCACAGGTGTAGATAATGGAAGATGGCTGCATTCCATTAGGTTTCAGGGTCCTGGTATTGTGAATGCTGGCTCATATTTGATGGCTTACTGGGACACGTTAACAGAACTGAACCATCATTAATGTTGTTACTATCACCTGTGCTTTTCCTCCAACAACAAATCAAAACGTCTGCTGTGAAAAGGGCCTATTCTGGAGTCCAGTCATGGCGCCCTATCCTGCTATCCTGCAGCAATATCAATTATGCAATATCTTTATGGAGATTGGTGTTACGTTAGCACAAAACCTTTTTTAAGAAGAGTTGCTCTTAAGGGCAGTAATTATCTGTCTGGAGTACTGTCGGGGAAAAAAATAATTAGAAAGAATTAATTGATGTGGAAGTATCTAACTGGCTGCCAAGGTTGAATTCTCTAAAGGCGATTCAGTGCTTTCTCCTTCAAATAATCCCCACCCCAATAATATTAAAAGATGCTCCACAATGGTCTTTTCAACTGATGTCGATTGGGTTGCCTTTAACTTAAGTAGCATTCATTTAGTGGAATGATTGATTGTTGAATTCTCCTTGTTTTTTTCCGTTCATAGTATTTTTCTTCATAGTTAAATACAGTTAATTAATAAATAAAAAAGAACATTTCTTATGGAGGCTACTTTTTGGAGCCAGTCCAATCAGCCTGATTGTAGGTCAACTATTAGCTCCGATGAGCTAAATCAGATGATAAATTCTGCTGGTCTTCCCAAATCATAAATCTTATGGCCACGGCTGAAAAAAGGGTCTAAAAATTTCAAACAGATACACATTTTGTTATTTCGAAAGGTGCTATTAAAGGGTCAGTTCACCCAAATTATAATTAAAAAACTTTCTCGGTGTTGAACCACGCAGAGCTTTGGTTTTATTTATATCTGTGAGAAGTTTTTACCTTCACCCCAATACAGTGGAGGTTAGTGAAAATCAGTGTGTGGTCCTCACAGCATCAGAAAATGACACGAATCAGTTACAGCAGTTGTGATATCCCCTTTACCCGCCAGCTGATGAGAGCAGCTGTACTTCCCAGTGTTATCGCGTGTTTTAAGACAATCAGCCACCTATGAGTAACAAGATCTCAGATTGCATGGTGCACCCTGTCAGTCTGAGGTACGAGTACCAATATGAAGGAGGGAACGCTCCAACTTGACCCCAATGTGTCAGCCTCTGCTGATGAGGCATCTGGTTGGCACTCTGTAACAATCGCTGGTGATATCAATCAGCACGGCAGATCACAAAGAGCAGAATGCAGAGGAGCCATGCTAACATATTAAACAGAAGAAGTACAGAGAGAGAGATTTCTCGAGTGGGTTACCATCATCTGGGGGATCTGAGCATTGTGAGAAAATGGGCATGCTAATGAGGGCCAAATGCATCGAGAACAGCTGCATTGTAAATGAGCTGACTTTGTACACTTGGGCTCAGATGAATCTCTGAAGTGTTGTTTGTTAATCAAAGGAGGAAAATGGAGAGGAACAAATGACTAAAAATAGTAACTGAAGAAAGCTGCACCTCTGATGACCTGGATGACTGAGAATCTTCACAAACACCGCTGACAGCACACATACAGCTGTGCTAACTGCTATGAAAAGCTTACCGTTATTGTTATTCACACTATGACGGCAGGTTGAGGAAGCTTATGGATGCGCAGCTGCTTAGCATCCCAGCGGGTTCGATTGCATCTCAGGCTTTGTCTGGAGGACTGGGAAGCTTTAAAGTGGAGTAACCTGATCAAAAGGCAAATAATCTAACTAGAGGTCACAGGATTTACCTCATCAATAACAGGGATACGTTCAATTCACAGCACTGTCCGTCCTCATCCTCTTTATCGACTGGGGTAAAAAGACAAAGATCACCACCACAATTCCACTACTAAGATCAAGGGGCCATGGGAAAAGCTTTTTAGTAATGTGAGTACAGGCCTGTTCAGTTTATCGCACTCTGTGACTGAAATAACACCTGAAATCCAGAATTTCAATAAACATTTATTTACAAAACGAAAATAATGACAGAGAATAATTTGAAGAGTGAATACAAAACATGTGCTAATATGATAAAATACATTATCATACACAACAAATATCTAACGAATGTGTTAAATAAACTATGCTTCGATTTTTGGAATCTGAAAAGGCTGAGTTGAGGAAGCAGGCAGCCAGTATTGGATTGCTTTAGGTTATAGGGATTATTGCATTTCAGTTTGTGTATAAGGCAAGAATAAGACATGAAGAGGAAACAGAAACACTTCACGTAACAATGAAGCAATATTACTTTTTTCTTCTCTTCATCACATGGCACACTATCACATAAACATTAATAACTGAAGAGGAGGAGGACAAAAAAAAAGGGGAGAATACTCTTTTCATTAAAGAAATAGTTATGTAACAATTTTACAAATAGGATTGGTCCATACATTTTTCATTGAAGAACAGCTTTTAAGAGAAGAACCAGTTTTCAAAGCCATGTGTGTGTGCTGCATAATGAAACAGTCCCTGCAGTTGTCAGATGAGTAGCGTCCCACGATGTGCAGAGCACCATAACGACTTGGTGTCTTTGGTGCCTGATGTGCTGTACTGGTGTGAGTCCACAGAGTCAGAGTCGTCTCCCTTCAGTCGCACCGCCTGAGGTCTGCCTGTCCCCGTCTCTTCTGATGCTCGCTTCAGTACGGGTACTGCTTCTGCTTCTTCCCGGCGAAACAGGACAGCCAGGTGCACAGCAGCATGGCAGCCGCCGCCCCGGCCCCGGTGCAGTAGTACGCCCAGCCGATCTGGCAGGACCCTGCAGACGAAAGCAGAGGATTCAGGATGATGCCTTTTCACGCTTTATTTTATCTGTGTCTGTCAGCGGGATATCTCCAAAAACCCCTGAATGGACTTCAATAAAATTTGGACAGATTAGCCTTTGGCCAGGGAGCGACTGATTCAATTTTGGTTTAACCAGGACGTCTGAGCGAGAGAGCTGCACTTTTTACTCTCCTTTATAGAGCCTTTTTACGACGACTGCTCATAACTCTCTCATCACTTTGAGATTGAGATCAAATAAACAGCAGGAAGATATAAAATTGCCTGCATCTGCAACGTTAATGTTTAAGAGATTAGAGACACTTCAGTTTTAAAAAGGCTTTAAGTCTGTACTCTGTGTGCTGTTCCTGATGTCGGTGTAGGCTCTATTTTCTGATGTAACTACATTTACTTTGCTTGTCCTGTGTGCACATAGTGCTGGTCCATGTACAACCACTGTGCATGTTCGGGGTCATAAGAAGGTTCTTACTCGATTCCAGGATTTTAAGGGTATATTTACAGAATTAAGGAATCTGGGGGTGCTAGGAGCAATGTTTCTGGCCATAGCAGCATGTTGTAGACCCATTCAGAGTTCATCGATGTTTGATCTTCTTCTCATGTCGTCAGCACTGTGAAGGTGACAGCCTATTGATAATATAACTGTAATGTCAGTTGCAGCTCATTTAAAATGCATATGCACACTTACATAGTCTATTTGTGTGTACTGCATCACAGGAATACTACACTATGCCCCTATTCTCGGGTTAGAGCCAACATGTTAGCGTTCAGAGCCGAGAATGTTGTGAGCTGCTTAGCATGTCTGTTCAAGCCACAACATTTCCCTTCCTCTTGTGAAGAAGAGTTAGCATTGTTGAAACAAATGCACTGAACGTTGCTTCACTTGCAAACAGACACTCTGGTATGTGACAAATGCACTCCCACAATACAGACCTTTGGAGAGAACACCAGCGATGAAAAATGCTGAAACTGAGCCAAAACCCATAAGCACACATAAATTAAAACATTAAGTGCCTCCTTAAGTCACATCTTCTCTAATCCTCTGAGGAAATTATGTGCATTATTAAACAAGGACATGACCTACATCTGATTCTAAATTTGGAAAAATGTTGTGATGACCATCAAGACATCCCCTTATAAACATGAAATTTTGGGAGAATATTGAGTTATCTAATTACCAGCTTGGTGGGAGGAGGAGGAGGAGGCATCACATTATCAAATTACATCAAATCGTCTTATCAGTGTGGAAACCAAACCGAAAAGACTTATTTCTCTGAGTTTCATTTTCTCTGCATTACAAATTACCGTCTGTGTCAGAGTCACATTTAATGAAAATTAGCTTCCCCTCTATTTAAAATGTTGCTGTAATTTATTAACATGGCGCTGGAATACTCCATTTAAAAAACACGTCAGGCCAAAGCAATGACCTGGATTTTTCATGCACTTTTTCACATTGAACTCAAAGAATGTGTCCTGCAGCCATACATTCAATTGTAACTTTAAATTACTAAAGTACGGACTGCTGTCTTCATTATTAATGAAAAAGTGTATGAGAACAGACTCATGCACTCGTGGCGAACACATCATTTGTGTGCCATCCACCGCTCTCATGGGAGAACATCACAGTCTTGTCGAGGGCGCTACCAAGAATGAGGTGAAACTGAAATAACTATGGCGCAGCCATTTTCAACAAGCAAATTTAATTTGCCAGAGGCACTGAACAGTACATCGCTGCAAACACACTATTAACAGTAATTCATATGTACTACGAGCCTGTTCTTTCAAAGAGGAAATGACAAAATTAAAACTTATCCAACATCATTTCTTCTGATGACATGCTCGGAAATTTCAGTAATTAAGATGACTGAAACATGATTTGGATTTCAACGCTGCCAGAACGGTCACATCTATCTGCTGCCACAGTGACAGCGGTAATCTGTATAAATTCATAATTCACATGAGTTAAAGTCTGTGAAAACAGTTGGGGGTGAAGTTTTCTTCCCTGTTTCCTCTCCAGGTGCTAACAACATGAATGGTTTCCACCTGTGCAATCCAGTTAGCTGCTCATTGGCTCGCTCAGACGCTGAGCTGGCCTGTCATCCATGTCACTCCATGAGAAGAACACGCCTCGAGAGCTGCCGCCCTTCGTTCGCTGCTCTTAGCCTGCCTGAGCTGCTGTTGCACTGTTTGATCGAACTTGTCAAGCATCCCAGAAGAAGGTGTGGTGAGAGGATGAAGATGATTAAGTGAGCTGGGGCAGACTTTTCACACGTTGTCTGTTGTAGGATTATTGGTTGGGGCCTCTGTATTCGTTATGGTGAAGTAATTTCATTTAGAGAAGCAAGTCACTTTTCCGGTTTGTGCTTTTGTGTTCAGATGCAGACGTACGACCCTGCTCTTGTTTTGCTATATTGATTCTATTTGTTTGGAACGATCACCTTGTCCTGTCCTCCCCAACATTTTGAGAACCTTTGTTATGTTCTGCAAGCGTTGCGATGAGCTAAAAATAAACCCCTTTCATCCTAACTGTGACTTTGACTCCTTCAGATTCTTTAGTTTTGTTATTGACTGAGTCTCCTGGTATTTTCATACAGGGGATGTACCAAATGTCAACAGACTTGGAAAGTTAGCACATTATGAACTGTGTTTCTTGACTTGATAGGCCTGAGATAATTGTCTTTGCCCTGTGGACAATGTGATGTTGGTCTTTCAGTGAGTTTATCAGTCCTGAGTATCTCAACGACGACCCAGATCCTCATGAAATGTGAATATTTATTGTCGAGTGGTACAAAACTTTCTCTTGAGTGCCACTTCATTAATTCATGGCGAAAACTGGATTTTCTGTGAACATATTCACGGTCCACAGAGAACGAATCCGATGTCTGTGGTGGGCCTGTCTTATAATGCCACCATCAGGCCAAAATGTTCATTAGTACACACTATAAAAATCAGTGAGCAGATTGCAGTGATGTTCCTGGAGGACATTCATGCCTCCAAAAGGATGAAACTTTTCATTTTGAGCACTTCTGCTTGTTCCGTCCTCAGGTCAAAATGTCATCTGACGTCTGAATGCAGCATATCTCATAATCACTCAGACTGACAGGAAATGAAGCAGCAGATGAACCAGGTGGAGTTTGACTCCACTGACTTTCATTTAGAATTTTTTTGGTTTTCAGACCCAGAACTGCTGCTGTAAGGAACGAAATGTCAGCACGTAGTTTATTTTTTGTACATTGCACCCTACAGGAGACACTTCGGGACACACTGTTTTGTAGGAAGCCACACCTTTTCATTCTGTAGTGAGATATTTTAGTAATTCAGTTCAGTTCAAACTCAGCATATCTTACGTGCATGTGTGAAGAACAACTTCTCCAAAAAATGAAAAGTGGCAGTTCATTGATCTAAACTGAAAAACAGCAAATGTAAGTTTACTCAGTGTCACCTGATTACATAAGTTACGAACCTTTTGACGTTTAATTAAAGCATTACGGTCAGAGTAAATGAATTTCTCCGGGTACATAAGTAAAAAAAATCAGAACTATTTGATGAACATCAAATAAAAGCAGCTGTAGTATGAACAGCTCTTCCACCTGCCTAGCGGCTGATACAGTGGCATATTACTGTCTGTGAGATAGTCCTGAGAATGCCAGCTGAATACAGAGCACAAATCAGCCTCCTGCTTATTCTCAGCACATATTTATAGCTATAAAACACTTCAGAAATCGACAGCTACTGGAGATTCGGTAGCCTTTTTATCATACGTTTTAAATACCAAGGAATTGTGTCTCTTCAGTGTTTAACAGAAACAGAGTTGTGCCTGCTTGGTTTCTAAAAAAAGCCAATGTCAATGGCCAGGTACAAAAATTTGTTCTCTGTTTGCAACTTGGTAGATTTATCTGTTCTGGGATCAGAAAATTCAGCGAACACAAGACAAATTTACACAGTCAAGGTTGAAGCATTAGTGTGTAATTGAAGCTCTGTGCACAGGCTGCAGGTATGTGTGCACAGCGGATCTGCCTGGTAGACATCTTACCTAGCTGAAACTGGTCTGAGCTGTTGTTGCAGGTCTGCTGTACTTCCTCACTGTCCCATCCCAATGGATAGAGTGCACAGCCAGATCCTATGAGCAGACCTGAGAACAAGAGAGAGTCTGTCAGTGATGGAGGAATCGCAGCAACTTCAGTGATCACTGGGGGTTCAAAAAAACATCATAAAAAGGTGGCTGGAGGCGGATAAGACACCATTTGTGAGGGGAAAAAGTGCAGCAAGGACAATCTGTAACCATCAAGGCATTCACTCGGCTCTTCGAGGAAGGTCTGCATTGTTTTGTGAGACCTTGCCTCTGTGGGTTTTCATAATTTACATTTTTTTTTTCATTAATGAGGAAGAAAAATGCAAAATGGTGTGTTTTCTATTCTGCATCCAGATATCAAGCAAGGTGAATTTAAACTCTGGTTTTGTGTGCACTCCTTCTCATTCTTTGGTTTACGTTTTAATTAAAATGATCAAAAAAGACAATGAGCTGCTGCTCCCCCACAGAGTGAATAGAGTGATGTGCCTGAGCTCACCTCTGATTGTTTTTTCACCTTATCAACCGTTTCCAGCAGATACTGACGGAGGGCGGCTCTGACCTGTTCCAGCAGTTTTACCTCTCAACAAGCCTCACATCCCTTTGTAAAACGACACGGACTGTGATTTTAACACTTTGTCACGTTTTCACAGCAACAAAACAAAGCGCCCCTCTGCCAGCAGCTCATAAAACCACTGCAAATGAACAACGGACATATGCAAATAGCTTGGCAATTTCTCACAGAGGCAACAGTGGAAAAAAAAAACAAGCATTTTTTGCTACGCAATAATTACTGTAAAACTCTGGAAAATCCTTGAGGGACTGCTTCATGTCAGTGATTAAAGAGACTTATAACTGTGCTTAAAGCTGCACATAGAGACAAGAGCAAAATCTAGTCAAGGCCATTACATTAAGGATTAATATCCTGAATATTAGCCTGCAACCAGGTCTTGACAAGTTATTCCCTGGATGCCAAGGCTGTCTCTTGAAATTACCCTGTGGGGGCCCCTGGTAGGTGGCTCCGCTATCACATTAGCTTAATCCCCTCCGATGCGTCTGCCCTGCTATCAGTTTAGGGATGTGAGGATGGCAGCAGAGGAAGGGAATGCAAGAAAGCTCTGCCTTCCAACCTGATTACCCCTGCCATCCAGGACTGCCGTACTACATCTAGGCCAGATAACAAGCAGGAATTAATCCACATGCTAATGCAGATGGGCTAGACAAACCGGCTAACATCAGAGGTGGACTTGAAAAAATGAAAAAGCCATCTGTGTTTTCGACGGTCGCAGCCAAAAGGACGGCGAATGCCATAAGTTCAGGGAGAAGATAGACTGTCTGATTATGGTACCTGTGGTGGAAAATCAATTCAGTGAAACGCTGGAATGTTGATGAAAATGAAGGGATATCAGAAGGCTCTGACCAAGTCTGTGTCATTACAGCTCAGGATCAGAGGGGATCCAGGGATTGTCATACATAACAACTCAGTTTCGTCTCCAGACCCTTAAAAGAACTTCAGAAGAATTTCTGCTTCAGACCCAAAATGACTGCCTTTAGCTGAGCAGTGCTGCAAAAGTAACACAGGAACGTTGGATGTGAATCCCAGCACAAGCAGCCACTGTGGACCCTGATGAACATAAAACACAACTAATCTACAAGGTATAAAGATGAAGTTAGGAGCAAGGGAGCATGCACACACTCATTAAAATAGTCTGTTATATAATGTTATCGAATGTGTTTGGATTCAAATTTGTAACAGTAAAGACTGTAAAGCATGAGAGCATGATAATGTATTCATGATTAATATTTAACAAAATCAAAAATTCTCTTTCAAGTGTTGTGTAATACAGAGAGAGATACAGCAGCATGTAATCAAATTGAATTTCCTTGCCGCACAAGGGAGGGAAAAAAAATAACGCAGGGCAAAATGTGGCTTTGCTTCCTGAAGATGGTGTTATTCTATCCCGCAAACCGCAATATTTCCATTTGAAAAATCAAGATTTATGGGGATTCTCAGTCTTCCTTTGATTAACACAATGTTAAAATGATCAAAACCACAAAGAGCCTCTGCTGTGGAGGCACCTCAGACGGAAAGGGAAAGAAAGACTTCAGTGAATAGTTTCCGCATCAGGTCAGATGATGATGACAGGATGCCGGAAAAAAAACTACAGGAGGGAAATTACTGCCGCAACAAAGACAAGAGCTCAGTTCCATTGTGCAACCGCATAAAAAAAAATCAAAGGTTTCTGGGAGAACCATCAGCGTTTTCTGTTGTTTTTGGGGATAAACTCAGTGAGCCTGCACCACTGCAGTGGGTGAAATCAATGTGAGCACTCACATGTTACCATGACACTATTGAGACAGATACCACAACACACAAACCACTGAGGGAGCAGACGAACAAAAATACAAACACACTGCCAAGGTGTAAATAAACTCTGCATCGTGTGGCCCTGCATTTCTCTTCTGATTTTTATTTATTTGATTTATTTTTTCCCAGTTAAAGTTAATTCCATCCAATCCCATCCTCCACACTCACTATGTGGGTTATTGAGAACCAGAGGTAGGGAGGCTGGAGACCAGGATGTGGGAGAAAGATTACAAAGAATGCAAAATGTTCTTTCACATAATGCTTATGAGGCAAGCTGCTGGAGAGAAGTAAGAACTCATGTGAGGCAACTACCTCAGGCTCTGATTCTCCATGCGTGCTGTTGTAGATAGATACTTCCTGTCCTTCTTGTATCCTAAGCTGACACCGATGCGCCCCAATCTGCACAAACAGACAGTCGGGGATTTGTGTCATTTAGCATGTGTTTGTCAGCTGCAGCGGCTCATCTCAACCTTTTTGGCTTGTGACCTCTTAAGCTGTTCTCATGACCTTCCATCACAGACTGCATGTGAAGACACTTCATGTTATGTAATGTGTTTTTTTTCCTTTCATAAATCGTGGTGTGAATTCGCCTAAATTTCTTGACCTAAATCTGGTGTACTGGCCCCCGGCTTGAGAACCACTGAGCTAGCGGATGTGCTGCGATCACAAGCACTAAACAACATGCTAGACTTCATAAGATAAAACTCCCTGCAGGAAAGAAATGTTTACTGTAGCAGAAAGTAAAGATGCATGCAAACAAGGTGATGCCTTCAGACTTTTGAAATGCTAATGTCCACTCTGCTGCAAATTAAAGAAACCTTCAGTGATTTCAGAGTCAGTTCAATTCTAACTGATAAGGTTGTACCAAACTGGTGAGAATGAAAACGCCTGTATTGGCTGCAACAGAGGTCTTCAATGAATTTCATTGCTTCCCCAAACCACAGACAGGTTCTCTTCTCCTTCAGAGAACATCAACTTCACCAAGCTGCTCATTTTTCTGTGAGCAGATGGCTGTCTCATGATGAAATCATTGCGATCTCCAAGCGGCTGCCATGAGGATAGTACTGAAAGTCACCAGAAGGCCGTTACTGCAGCTACGCAGCGACTACGTGACACTGTAGAACAGAAGGACAGGAATGATCATAAATGTGAGAAATCTGCCATCACCAGCATCCACAGACACTCGCTGTGCCTTCCACGGAGGCTATTATGACTCAAAATAACTAGTTTCCCTTCAGCGGCATCAACTGTTCCCTCTGGTCAACCTTAAAGATGCCCTCAGCTTTCTGGGAGATCAGAAGAGGTTCAAGTGCAGCCCTATCAGCCCAGGCCTGGGAGGTTTGTTTGTTTACCGCTTCTTGCCAGCAAGCACTGTTTGGAAAACCTTTCCCTTATTTTGGAGTCTTGTTTCAGTTTCTATGGCAGCCAGCTGATGCCTGATAGTCTTGTCTAGTTGAGGAGGTGAAGAGGAAGAGGACAGGGCCAGAGAGAGCGCACAGCGCGCAATCTAAGAGGCCAGGCAACGTATTGAGTTTCAATTGATCTCCATGCAATCGTTATCCAAATGACTATCTCAGGCCTAATGGCTTCTCTGAAAGGCTATTCTATGAACTTGGAAAGAGTTCTGTTAAATGGACTCAACTGAATACAATCGGTCCCACATATCAGTGTTCAGTCCATAAAATCTGCTCTAATATAGCGAACTTTCTCCTGTGTATCCTTGCCTGAGATTTCATCATCGTAGTAGAGCTCACTTTTGAAATCGCATTTCGGTGCTTTAAAAAGCACACAGAGCAGTGTTTTATTCTATCAGAGCTGCTCTATTGTTCCCCATCTTTTTTCTGTCAACGCTTTTTACCTGAATGAAAAACTGCCCCCTTTTCATATCCACCACATTCTCTGATTTAGGGAGTGCTGATGCCTTTTGTCAAGCCTTCTTGCTCTCTGTCGGGAACCAAGGAATTTCTTTACCCTCCTTCATGCCCCAAGACAATACCATTCAAGGTTATCATTCAAAAGGCCAAAGAGGACACAGGGAGAAAAGGCTGCTGCTAAGCTGGAGAGAATTTTGGTGGCCAGGGAATTGGAGTGAGGATGTGCCTGAATGAAGCAGCTTAATGTAAGACATTCCCTTTTGAGGCTTGGAGGATCATCCGAAAGAAGGAGGGAAACGTAAGAGTAACCACACCTGGGAGGGCAGGCCTGCGCCGTGCCAAAATAATATCTGTTTTCATGTTCTTTGGTATTTTTCTGTTTTAAATCCCTTTGTTCCTTATGGCTGTTAAAAATGTTTTCCAGTCCAGTCAGATTATTCCAGTTATTTTCAATCTATTTAAGCAGTTTTCATGAAATTAAACCCAGCTTTTGACGCCACTTATCGTTATCATTACTGCTATTGTAAACCTCACATTTCCTATTGCTGCTGCCTCACGTTAAAAGCCTTCAAATGGCTTAACACCATGTGGTTTTTGATAAGCAGCCACAGGAAATGCAATGTTTTTTATCACTTATGTTGGTGCTGACAGGGATTGTCTCACAAATGATCAGTTTTACGAATTGCAAAGGAGTCATGGAACTTCCAACTGCGCCATGCCGCTGTGCCGTCAGCATATTATCCTGAATCCCTGCATTAAGACCCACCCTCACTCTGCCTCTGACTGGCCCCTGACCCTGACTATTTAACCAAACATCTAACCCTAATCATGCACTGACCACTAGCCAATCAGAGAGTCACTGGGCGGGTCTTTTTGGACATTGTTCAGCTTTGAACAATGGTCAGTGCTCTGTCCAATTTCTCAGCAAGGTAATCAACTTAACTGTGTCCTGCTGTTGTAATATGACTTCTGTAAGAGTGAGTTCGTTTGGCTGCTCTGTAAACAGATATACCATCGCTTGTCTGTTGCATTTCTGACAAAGCAGCTGCTGGAGGGGTGTTTGCTATAGTATTCAACCACACTGGCTCATGTCACAGCAACCATGCGTGTCACCAAATCAACCAGGACTGACATCGTAAAGAATACAAATGTTGCCTTTACTCACCTGATAGCAGGTCAGGTGTGTGCAAAACTGTGCTCTGTTGAACAAAGTAGCACGTTATATACTTCCTCACATGTAATTAACCAATAAATAAATTCTTTCATGTAATTTCTAATATTTTTTAAATGTGTCTCTGTGGTTTTTGTGAGCTTTAATCAGAGAAAGTGAAAGATTCTGAGTCTCACAGTGTCACTTCAGCCTAAACAGCCCCAGTGACTAATCTGTCAACAGACCCATCTCTGCATGATAAGGCATGCTTTTCCCTTTACTTGAAACACAAGGCACACACCAGCACGTGCAGTTTGCACGCCTGCTCTTCTTATGATGTTTTGAATCATTCTGTCATTCAAGTTGGATAAACACAGTCGTTTTGAGAAGAGCTTATTCCTATGTGAGCATTTTCGCCAGCAAAGCTGGTGTTTTTATGTGAGTGAGACGAGGATCTGGAGATTCAGTTGAAACGTTAGATTCTGGAGCTGTGAGAGATGGAGGATGAGGGGGATGCAGAGAAAGGAGAGATTTAAAGAGAGTATGTGAAGTACGTGTGATATGTGATGTGCAAAGTGTGCAAAGCATATAAATGCTGCCTGTGGCTGGAATTCAAGTATTATTTAGCCAAGAGCCCACTCATTGGTTCCCTACTCATTTACAAAGCTACATCAAGCATATTAAGCAGTCATCTTAAATTATCTTGTTTTTTAATAAATATTACTATTCTTTTCCTGCACAGGGCATCCAAAAGATTATACCTCAATTATCCAGTCGGAAATGAGGTGTGTTCATGGTGAACATGCTTTACTGGTTGAGTGTTTGCTCCCTACTGTTTGTAATATTTTGTAATATATATCCCACTGTGTGATGGGTGACTACACAGATCTTTCAGTCTGCAGTCTTTTGTGGAGTCCATTTTATGTTTCTCCATGCTTTTATGCTTTACAACTTGAATTTCAAACACAAGACCAGTGAGAACAGAGCTGTGTGACAAACAAGCTCTACATCAGACTCGGACTATTCATTCAGTATGACCATCTTCTCCATGGCAGATTTCTCCCTCTTCCCTCTGGTATTTGCAACCGCCGGCCAAAGAAAAGGTCAGACAGATACAAACACCCCTTTATCCCATCAGCCATCAAATGACTTAACAAGCCTCATTGTCAGGCCGTGTTCATGTGAGGCCTGCGTGGAAACCACCCGCTGCTTTCATGTGTTTAGTCTTTCATTGCTGTTTTTGTCATGTGCTGCTTCTGTGCTTGTCTTGTTTTATCTGCTATGAGGTGCTATAAGGTGCACTAAAGGGCTGTTCCACACAGCAAAGGGGCACAGGTGAAAGGTGATGTGATGCAGTGTGCTGGATGCTGTTTTGGACCACCTCCCGAGTTTGTAAAACACAATGGAAATGCAAAGAAGAACCTCGCGTCAAAACCTCCAAAGTACTTGAGACTGCTTTGGATGTTACATTGAGAGTTTTGACTGTATATTCCTAAGGATGAGGACAAAAATAAACCCAAAGCTACAGCAGCGTAGCCTATGTGCTTATTTGTAGGCTTGTGCCACTTTCCTGTATCACAGTCTCATTTCTCCCATGTCCACCCATCAGTCACCATCACTGGCCCTGGGCGGAAAGAGGAGCTTGTGTTATATTGATCTGTTTCAGTGCCTTTCCTACAGGCATTCTGTCAAGAGCTGGTCTTATCTAATCACACCATTCATTTATCACACAGTTTCCGACTACAACCGGTAATTAATAAACAAACCGATTACAAGAGCAAAATGAACTTGTGGTTCATTAAGCAGTAGACATGTATGAAGCAGAAAAAAACAGCGTTAGGTCTAGAGCTCAGGAGCACAACACAGTGCATAAAAAATGAAAGTGGGGTGTGCTAAATATGAAGCAAATAACTTTCAAAGGAGAACATCTTCTGGATGTGTGGGGGGAAATGAGCTTTTTGCACGAGGGCGCAGATATTTTCTGTCTGTCTCACTCTTTCCAGCTTCAAACCCACGCCTCCCTGTGACCTCAACCATGTCTCCTCTGATCTCATGTTGCAAATTGGACATTCTTTCCCCTACTTTCAGTGAAGAGGAGAAGTTAAGTAGTCAGGCAAAAAACAAACGAACAAACAAACAAACAAAAAAACAAGGAAAAAATTCTGCAGCATCTTAGAGAAATTCCTCCTTTCCAAGCTTTTTCCCTCCGGTTCACAGTTTTAGCTCTCTTGTGAATGTACTCACTCCTGTGCTGAACTAATGTTGGAATCTAAAGCATGAAGACCAGTTGAAACAATGAGTTTAGGTATGTTAGTATCTGAGAAAACCTGCCCTGGCAAGATCACATGACTGCTGCCATGCTGCCCTGGTGTTAATTTGGTTTCTCCACCAAAGTCAAAGGAAGATTAGCTTTTGCAATATCTTGCAATGTTTTAATGACTCATTATCACTGTGAGGCTTGGTGGCAGGGTGGGTACGATAAGCTACTCTACGTGCACATGACAAATATAGAGTCAAAGCCAACTTGCAGTAGATTCTGGGCAACAGTTTTCCAGCTTAATTTAAGTGAAATTGTGAAATTCAGAAAAATCAAAGTCAGTGGGAAAACGTGCTAAAAAGGAATAGGAGCCTCTTCTACAAACCGTTACGCGGACGCCTATCAGCATGCTAGTCTGGAATTTCAATTTGAACTGTGATGGCTGTTCCATCACAGAGTCGAGTGAAGAAGAAAATGTGCGAGGGGAACAACAAAGCCAAAGGGTATGGAAATCCTCCTCAGGGTAGGATCCACTTTAGAGGGTCCTACAAGTGTAGCTCCCTAACTGGGTCATGCCTGATGTGTTGAGCAGCATCCTCCTCCCACTGACAGAGCCTGACAGAAAAGCTCTACAGCAGGCCATGTGTCCAGAAGTCAGCATATACCTACAGCGACGCCTTCCTGCCTTAATTACCCTTTACAATGAGCAACAAACATGCTAACACAAAGCCTTCTGGCGAGAAGGAAATCAAAGACACTGCAATCTACACTTTAATATTCATGTTAATAGCATCCAAATATGCAATGAATGTTTCAGTATCCTCCATGCAGACACTGCCAGACATCAAAATGCCTCTCTGACGGTACTGCGGCTCATCATGTGAGCAACTCCATACTGCAAACACAAAGAGCCTCCTTTCAAAAGACAATGCAACGCTTCAGGGATTGAGGAAAAACTGACTCTCTCTGGCAAGTGTACAAAGCACTCCATGCCATGCGTTTACAGTACCGGCCCACTGCATTCATGCTGTCTTCTGGGACACAGACCAGGCTAGTTTATTACTCCAGGGGACTGAGTTATGGCAGCTTTACCTGACTCCCAAAAATCAAATATTCCCTAAACTAACAGGTCAGGTTTACTCCCATTTCAGTATGTGCTTGTAATGTGACAACCGGCTCATTCTAGATAACACCAGAATATAGCTTAGATATGTTATTACACATATCTTTAAAACATGGCTGAACGGGTTAAGAGAAGTGATATTCACGATTCTCTGAAAGGAAGAGTTTAACATTTTGGGAAATGTGCTTATTTGCTTTCTTGCTGAGAGTTAGATAAAAAGATCAGTCAGACTGTGTATCGACATTTGAAGGGATGATCGCAGATTGATTTTTTTCTATGCTAATATTAAGCTGATTTTAATCAAGTTACAATCAGAACTAAGATGCTATAAAATAATCTCTAGAATCTGCCTCCTACTATGCATTCAGCCACATGTCCGCCCACTGAGCCCTGTTAATCAGCACAAGTGTGAATGCATTTTAAAGCCCTAAATACAAATCAGTTTGCTGTCTCTTCTCCATGGATCTGACACCCCACATCTCTGTTCTCCTGCTCCTGTGCTTAATTTGGAAATCAGGGATGGAGAACACAGAG